>NC_143578.1:131629638-131929638 GCF_048544385.1 Mastigoproctus giganteus
TCCTTGGCTGAAGTGACAACAGAACCATCTGGTTTTGACAGAGGTTGGAGCAGAGATGGGCAAAAGTTGAGGCCAATAGCTTTGGCAAGACACCAGAATGCTCAGTTACCATCAGGGAAAGAAGCAAGTTTTCTACTCTTAGCCTGTTCAAATTCTAGTTTGGACTGATTAGTGACTGCTTTACAATTGTTGCGAGCTTTGGTGTAGGCAGAAAATGAAACTGAAGAATTAGAAACAAGCCAATTATGATATGTAACGTTTTTCTCTTGAACAGCCTTAGCACATCTATTGGAAAACCAAAGTTTAGATAAAGGATGAGATTTTAAAGTGGAGTGTTGGATAAAGGATTCCATTCCTAAAAGAATAATTTCACTGACATGATCTGAGCAAACATTGACATCAGAAGTTTTGAAACAGTAATCCGACCAAGGAAAAGAAATCGTGCAGGTCATCCCATTTTGCATTCTTGTAATGCTAAACAATACGAGGTCGGGAATATCTATGAGATAATGGCTCCATTGGAGAAGAGGCAATAACCAAGTTGTGATCTGAGGTGCCTAAAGGACCACTCACTTCGACAGTGTACTTAAATAGGGTTGTTTGTGAAAAAAAGATCAAGTGTGTTGGCTGTTTAGCAATAGAGGTGGCAACAACACACTAGCCTGTGATCATTTCAGAGAGTAAAACAGGTATGTAGGTAAATGTTCAAACTGTACAAGAAAAAAAAATTAATTATTTCATGTACACAGAGGATTCTATGGGTGTTTAAACAAGTCAGAGGATTCTATGGGTGTTTAAACAAGTCAGTGCTGTTAAAAACATTTCTCAGTTCTGTTAGATCTAGGAAACATCTTTAATTTAAACAGTCATGCTGTTTAACTTAAGGATAACTCATTTATTTTCTTTTTAAAAGTGCCACTACTGCAGTATTTGGCTTTGGGGAGAATGGTTACTGAAAATTAACAGGTGGATACCACTAACTTCAATTTACTATTATATGAGTTAAGCACAAGTATATTATTACAATATTCATTTAGGGTTAACCAATTTGATGATGGGAATAATATGAGAGGGCTGGTCCTCTTTCTTCTTTTTTTTTCTTTTTTGGCATATGCAGAATAACTTCATTTCTTTGCATCATTATGCCATTTGATACTAATCAATGCTGAAGCTTTTGAATTCTTAAGGTGGCGTTATAATTCCTGTAGTATAGCCAAAAGTGGTCTTCAAACAGGTATTCCATATGTTTTTTTTTTTTTTTTTTTTTTTAAGGAAAACCCCAAAAATGAAAGGTGTTGGAAAATAGAGTACTTAGTATTGTGTGTGGGTTGAAAGTTGAGAAGACTAAAGATGATTATTGATGACATTAGACTTGAATTTCTGTAGTTTGTAATTTTCAAGAAATATGTGCAAAAGGAGGTTGTTCCAGAAAACAAAAGTTGAAGGAATAAATAAGCAAGAAGAAAAGTTGGTTCTGTGAGTTCCAAGTGGGACAGAAAAGGGATGCCGATTGGTCGCAGCATGTGTTCAGACTGGTTTGGGGGGGAGAGAGAATTGTAGAGGCCATTGGAAGAACAGTGCCCAGGGAAATATCTATAGAAAAGACATGCACGCACAAATAGAACGTATGTGTGAAAGAAGAGACACTGATCCAGACATGGGAACAATATTCCATGACAGGACAGATTTGGGATATGTACAGAGTGAGTAGCTGTTTAGAAGAAGAGTAATGCCGAGAGGAAAAAGAGAAAACCCAGTTTTTTAGATGCAGTGGAAGCAGTATTTGTGATGTGCTCATGCCAAGCATGATTACAAGTCAGAGTAATCCCTAACAGAGATTTCTAAAATAATAAGAGAAGTTTATCTCGATATAGTATGTAGAACACTTCCCTATGATACTCTCCAGAAATTAAAACGAAAAATTCGAAAAACTTACATTAGAGTAACAAATAATTTAAAAAATAATTAAAAATCAATTTAGTGCAATTAAAAAAAATAAGAAAATTAATTAAAAGAATTTAACGAAAAAAATTGCAAAACGATTTTCCTTCTTGAAGCTTTGTTTGTTCGTTTTAGGATTTTATGGCACATTAGCAGTTCTTCCTGAAGCTGACAATGCTTTTCGACCGTATGTCATGATCACAGGAATGAAAATTACTGAATAGGGGGCGAGTATGAAACTTAAATAGGGATTATTTATCTTCGCACATGTGCGTAAAAGTCCAAGAATTGGAGATGAGATATGGCTGACGAACATTAACAGAATTTTTGTGTAATTTAATTTCTACAGTTTCTGCAATTAATAGTCGTGTATAATTACGTTAGACACTAAGTATTTTGGCCTTGTTAAATAAAAAAAGTATGTTTTTAGTTAACGGCGTGAAAGGCTAATTCTGACACTGCATGTCGATTAACACAAATATTCAAAGGAAAACGCGTTGAACCTTTCCAATGTAAATTTGAGCCTAGAATGAATATTATTAAATGAATGTAAAATGTCTTGGACAGTACTACTATCAGTAATAACTAGAACATCGTCTAAATACCTCCCATAGTATGTGATACGGGGTCGAAAAGGCATCAAATGTATATGCTTAATCGTTGAGAGATAGATCTCCGATATTAAGCAGCTCAGGCTCAATCCCATTGGCAAACCAAAAATTTGTTTGTACACTTCGTCTTGAAAGGTGATATAGTTGGCCTCAAATAACAGTTTAATTAAGTGAAAATTTTCCTTAATAGGAAGCTTTGTATAATTAATCGAGTTGTTATTTAACACATCTCAAATAATATCTAATCTGTATTCAACATTTACATTCATATATAATGAGGTAACATCTAGTGAGAATAAATTGGAATTATCGCCAAGTCTTTAAAATTGACGGTTTTAAAATTGTGGCCAGGCCAACATGGAAATTACACACTATACTGAACGATCGCACAGTCCTTTCCTCATTTGCAACACAAATTAAGGACCTGGTATACAACATTTCTTGCGGTGATTGCGACTCATCTTACCAGGGTTCGACGCATTTTCCTTTGAATATTCGTGTTAATCAACATGCGGCCTCAGTTCGTGCTTCTTGTTCAGCAGCATCAGAATTAGCCTTTCATGCTGTTAACGAAAAACATACTTTTTTTATTTAACAAGGCCAAAATACTTAGTGTCCAACATAATTATACGCGACTATTAATTGCAGAAACCGAAGAAATTAAATTACACGAAAATTCCGTTAATGTTCGTCGGTCAATTCATGGGCTTTTATGCGCATGCGCGAAGACAAATAATCCCTATTTAAGTTTCATACTCATCCCTATTCGGTTGGTTAGTTAGTTATTTGGTTTTTAGGAGCATTAGCAACTAAGGCCATATTGCTCCGGGATATGCGGTGGTCATTCCCTGACCTTTCCGCATCCTCCGTATTTGGTAGTGACGATACCTATTCGGTAATTTTCATTCCTGTGATCACGACGTACAGTCGAAAAGCGTTGTCAGCTTCAGGAAGGAAAATCGTTTTGCAATTTTTTTTGTTAAATTCTTTTAATTAATTTGCTTATTTTTTAATTGCGTTAAATTGATTTTTAATTGTGTTAAACTGAGTTTTATTGTGTTAAATTGATTTTTAATTGTTTATTAAATTATTTGTTACTACAATGCATTTAGGGCTAAAATGCCTTGTTTTAGTTATTTGTTACTCTAATGTATTGTATTATTTGTTACTCTAATGTAAGTTTTTCGTTTTAATTTCTGGAGAGTATCATACGGAAGTGTTCTACGTACTATATTGAGGTAAATTTCTCTTATTATTTTACAAATATTGATATCAACGTAGAACGTATTGAGCATTACAGCTCTGGTTCATACTACCTAATAGAGATATGTAATCTTGTCCAGAAATCTGAGTATTGTCAAAAATTAGCGTAGGAACATAGGAATGGTTTTTCAAAACAGGAATGAGTTTTAGAAGGATTGAAATTAACTAAGTTATCTCTGCAACACTGGAGAATTTTTTGAATATTAGCATTTAAGGAAATGGTAGCAAATATTCAAGATGTTGAAGCTGTTTGTGAAGAACAAGGTTTCTCAAACTGGAAGGTGGAATACAATATGCTATCATTGGCAAAAGTATGGATAGAATTTCCAGTCAATCGAAGGTCATAATATACAAGAGGAAAAGAGTGGGAGAAAGAACTGAACCTTGGGGAACACCTACATTAGTGGAGAAGTTAGAATCACTGTTACTGACAGGTTAAAGAGAAAACTATATATACTCAATTACAAAACATAGTTGGCAAACAATAAGATGGAAGCTTATTTAGAAGACCTTTAGGCCAAACATGATCAAACCCTTTGAAATATCAAGAGCAACTACTTGAGTTTCACCAAACTTTTCCATTGAATTTGTTCATAGATGTGTAACACAAGCCAGTATATCACTAGTGGATCAACACTGAGAGAATTCATACTGGTGACCATTAATCAGATGGAAGGTTTCTATATAGTTTAGGCACCTCCGTAGCCAGGTGGGCAGGAGCAGCAGTGCATAGCACATGCTTCTTGATTAGACCGGGGTTCGAGCCTGTGACCTCCAAATACGGAGGATGCGGAGAGGTCAGGGAATGACCACCACATATCCCCGGAGCAATATGGCCTTAGTTGCTAATGCTCCTAAAAACCAAATAACAAGCAAACTATATAGTTTAAGAGTTTGTTGGCGATTAATAGATTTCTCCATTACTTTAGAAAGAGTAAAAGTAAGTGCAATGGGGTGATAATTGGATGAGAGGAATTTGGAACTGGTTGGATATGAGCAAATTTCCAAGCAGAAGGAAAAACACCGGATGGAATGAGACAATACAGAACAGGAGTAAGTACATAAGCAAATGTTTGACAACAAATGGAGAAATACTATCAGAACCAGTGCTTGTTTGGCATCAAGATTGTTCAAAATCCTTCTGACATCCTTTTGATGGAAGATCACAGCAGGTACTAGGAATTGTACAAGGTGGTTTGCCAACACCATCAATACAAGAGTTAGAAGAAAAGTTGTTATTTGTTATTTGGATTTTTTTTAGGAGCATTAGCAACTAAGGCCATATTGCTCCGGGGATATGCGGTGGTCATTCACTGACCTTTCCGCATCTTCCGTATTTGGTGGGCACGGGCTCGAACCCCGGTCTAATCAAGAAGCGTGTGCTACGCACTGCTGCTCCTGCCCACCTGGCTACGGAGGCGCAGAAGAAAAGTATTCAGGTCAGCTTTATCTTTAACTGTGGTGGCAATAACAGCTTTAAAGTATAATTCGAGTAATTACAGACCAGTTAGTTTAACTTCTGTTCCGGGCAAAATAATGGAGTCGCTGGTTAAAGATGCATTGCAGGATCATCTAGACAAGACTGCAGCAATAATTCAGACACAGCATGGGTTTGTTAAGGGAAAGTCTTGTCTGACAAATTTGATAGGATATTATGATGTGGTTACAAAGGAACTGGATGCGAAAAATAATTTTGATATCATATATTTGGATTTCAGGAAAGCTTTTGACACTGTTGCGCATGGAAGACTATTGTACAAATTGGAGCAGAATGGTATTAAGGGTAAGTTGCTACAATGGATAAAAGGATGGTTAAGTGCTAGAAGACAGAGGGTGGTAATCAATGGGTGCTGCTCTTCTTGGACTAATGTTATTAGTGGAGTGCCACAGGGTTCGGTGTTAGGTCCACTGTTGTTTTGTATATTTATCAATGATATCGATGAAGGTATATCAGGCTTAATGTCGAAGTTTGCAGATGATACAAAGGTTGGCAGGGTTGTTAATGATAGTAATAGCAGTGTGCTACTGCAACAGGATCTAGAAAATTTGGGCAGATGGGCTAAGAAGTGGCAACTGAAGTTTAACCTTGACAAATGCAAAGTACTGCATATGGGCAGAAGTAACCCCAGAGAAATGTACCAACTGTGTGGTACTACACTTAAGGTTGTAGAAAATGAAAAAGACCTGGGAGTAATTATGCAGTCAGATATGAAGTTTTCTGAGCAATGCAGACAGGCTGCTAGGGCAGGTCATGGGGTTTTGTCAATGATATATAGGAATTTTGCTAGCAGGGAAAAGGAGGTGATTATCCCTCTGTATAAGGCAATGGTCAGGCCATGGCTTGAGTACTGCGTACAGGTCTGGAGGCCTCATTTTAGGAAGGATGTAGATTTACTTGAGCGTGTACAGAGAAGGGCAACAAGATTGGTGAGGGGAATGAAGGGATCCTCTTACCAAGAGAGGCTTAAGTTCTGCAAATTGCAGTGGCTGGAGACTAGGCACCTGCGCGGTGATCTGATTGAGGTATATAAGGCCTTGAATGGGTTGAGCACGCTGAATTCTGATGGGATCCTTCCACTTGTTCAGATTACGAATCTAAGGGGGCATAAATTCAAATTAAGAAAAGACAGATGTAGAATAGATGTGCGGAAATTTTCCTTTAGCCAGCGGGTGGTTAATTGCTGGAAGAAACTTCCATCTGTCGTTGCGGAAGTTGATAGGTTGAATAAATTTAAGGAGGAACTGGACAGGCATTTGGAGGGAATGGTGTGATTTTTTTTTTTTTTTTTTTTGGCTGATGCTGCATAAGCTCATACATTTGCTTTCTTGCATCACATGCCACTACTACTACTACTACAACATGCAAGTGTATTTGCAAAATGAAAAAACTTAGCTAAAATCTAAAAACAAAGAAAACAAAAATAAAAATTTAGCTTTTCAAACTGCTGTATTTTTTAAAAAATAATTTTTAAGTAATTATTTATATACTATTCATTTAAGAAATCTGTTCAAAATTTTGAACATTCCTTATAGGCTATAATTAATTATTCAATACATTCAATTATTTTACTTCATACTTACCATCTGCTAAGAAATTATTTTGGATGTTTCTGGTATCTTCAACTGAACACTGAATAGAAAGAGAAATTGCTTTCATAATATTTTGTACATTGATGTTTTTTTTTTTTAACTGAAATTAAATTATACTCATATGATGATAAATAACAATACTGGAAAAAATCCTATTTATTATTATATATACCTATAGCAGTATCAGCAACAGCAGAACCTTATATGACACAGAAAGCTTTTGTGACATACTTTGCTCATGCTTCAGCAATCCACATTATGGATGTAATTGCTGTGTAAGTCAATACATGTGGCTTAGCTTCCTCCATCCTTCAGACTTGGCAGCATGTGTCTTGCATATACTGCTAGGTGTACAAAAGTGTGATAAGAATAGTGTAACAGGTAATTAAGCTTGGCTCAACTTCCTCCATTATTCAGACTTAATCAGCATGTCTTGCATATATTTCTATGTGAAGAACTGTTTAAATGAGTTCGATCAGATGTGCATAGTCACAATTAACAGGATTATACAGCAGACTCTCGATTTACCGGGATCAGATTAACCAGTACACTTGAAGATTCCACATTTAAAAAAAAAACCAACCAGAAATCATAAAATTCAAGTAATAAATAGAAAGGTATTTCCAGATGTTTTGCAAGTCGTAAATAAGCAACAAGCGGCATTGTAAGTTTGTCACTGGGAGATTAGCATATCTTTAGTTTGATTTAGTGCATTGTGTCGATTGTTATGTTTCGTTACATCGCAAAAGGACAAATTTTGTTTCATTATTCATGTCAGGGATGTCGACTTTTTTTTTCTTTTTTTTTTTGTTTTCAGTTAAACAAAAACTTGAAATTATTCAAAAGTTTAAAAACGGTGCATCCGTTAAATCTCTAATGAACCATTATAATGTTGGTGACCAAACCATATTCAGCATCATAAAAAATATACGAAAGCTATTAGACTTAAAATCAACATCGCAAATAATAAGGGGAAGCAACGTACTGGACACGCAAGTAGTGAGTGGCAAGTTTTTTATTTATCGTCATAATTTTTTATGTAGGATGTGGAACATTTTTCTATACATTAAGTCCCCGAATATAATATAATCTTTACATTGTACCTGATATGTCCTGAGAGAAAGGAAGTTCTCTTTAAATTGAAAAGTCTACACTGTATTCTATCCCAAATAAACCTTGAAGGATTGAGAATCTCTACGTTGTACCGAAAACCCTCTCAAGATCTAGATTTACTATCACCATATGCCATTTTCTAAAAAATGACTTTCTTACATATGTTTGAAACTTTGACATATAGGTAGGGTTAATCTATTTTTTCTGAATCCAAATTGGAGTGATAGAGCATTCTATGTAAGCAGAGCTGGTAAATGAAATAGGACAATAATTACTAGAGCTGTTCAATAAAGAATCATCATAATTTTGTTTCACAACATCCCTTTATTAATCATCCATATTTTATCCTTATAGTCCACATGACCACCAGGTCAGAGGAGTTTACAATGAATCCTAAATAACAGTATTAATTGTATTTAGCAGTCATGGGTTTGAACCATGGTTCAGTCAAAGAGCAAGTGCTATTGCACTCTTACGCTTGACCAGTTGGCTAAGTTTTAGCATTAATAGATGCATATAATGCAAGAAAGCAAGCTTATAGCAAGCAGCATCAGCCTAAAAAAAAAAACATTTCACCCAGCCATTCACTCAAAAATTTGTCCTATTCCAGTAATCAACCACCCACTGGCTAAAGGCAAATTTTTGCACATCTATTCTGCAACTGTCGTTCTCAATTTGAATTTATGCCAATTCACGTGTGTAAACTTAGCAAGAGGAAGAATCCCATCAGCACTGAGCTTTCTCAAACCATTCAAAGCCTTATACACTTCAATCAGATCACCTCGCAGGTGCCTAGTCTCCAGATGCTGCAATTTGCAGAACTTAAGCCTTTCTTGGTAAGAGAAATCCTGTGTTCCCCTCACCAATCTTGCCTTTCTCTGTACATGATGTTCCAGCAGCTCTACATCCTTTCTAAAATGAGACCTCCAGACCTATATGCAGTACTCAAAGTGTGACCTGACCATTGCCTCATACAAGGGGATAATCACATCCTTATCCCTGCTAGCAAAATTCCTGTATATCATTGACAAGACACCATGAGCTGCTCTGGCAGCCTGTCTGCACTGCTCAGAAAACTTCATATCTGACTGCACAATTACCCCCAGGTCTTTTTCATTCACCACTACAGTGAGTGTAGCTCCACATAGTCTTCTCCCACTCAACCACTCCTTTGTTGGTCCTTTTCAATGTGGCCCCCAGGCATTTGATGAAATGCACTTGCTCCAATGTTTCTACCATTACCATGTTACAAAAACATGGTGGAAGCAATTTTTTGACATACATTTGAGAATCGCTTCTGATGTCTGTACAACTCCAGATGACTAGAAAATGTATTCCTTGCAGATCTTTCTTTAAGTTTGGAAAATTAAAAAAATTTGAGGGGTGCAAGGTCAGAGCTGTAGGGTGGATGAGGAACACATATGATATTGGTGTTGGCTAAATACCCAATGACAGTATGAGCAATGTGAGGTCTTGCACTATCATGATGCAGCATCCACCCACCTGCATGCAGTTGTAGCCATTAGTGACAAATGTGATCCCACAAAGTGTAAAGCAGAGTCTGTAGTAAGGTCTATAACAATTACAGGGCACGGCACCACATGCTGTTAAACCATTCCTTGAATGTAAAAAAAAAAAGGGACAAAAAGGGACCATAACCTTTCCTGCAGAAGCCACAACTTTTGCTCTTTTTTTGTTAGTTTTTTATTACGTAGACTTCCAAACAGTTTCGTTGCTTGCTCCCTGCATCAAAATGTTGAAGCCATGTCTCATCTGCCACTATGACCTTGTGCAGAAGTTCACCATCTTCGGTCTCCAACTGCTGACAAAACTCCATGCAAACTAGCTCCATGCGATTCACAGGTGTGAGTAGTCTTAGAGCTCAGCGTTCACAAATATGTCGTATGAAAATGGCCATGAAGAATATCGTGCTTGCTCCCTATTGATATTCTCTACATCTCTGCCAGTTGCCTTACTGTTATACGATGATCTGTCTCTCACAATTAGAGAAACATTGTTTATAATTTCTGTGTGACAGAAGTGGTTGGAGCTCCAGGATAGACAATTTTTGTAATTGAATCAAATCCATCTTTAAACATTATAAACAACCTGTGAGCTGTCCTATAAGCAAGCACAAATTCACCATAAATACTTTAACATTTCATATGCTTCAGCTGATGTTTTCTTGAGACGGAAACAAAATTTGAGAGCAGGATACTGTTCCTAGCATGTCATGTCCATTGTTACCTAAGCGAAACTGAAAAAGCATCACCTTGACTGATCACCAAAGTTACACCTTGCACACGAGCTAACTGTGCAGTTGGCTTGTGTGCATGGTGTCACGTGTGCACACGAGTCAATAAAAAACGAACATAAAAAAAAAAAAGAGCAAAAGTTGTGATGCAGCTTGGTTTGCTCTTAAATTCTGCAGCTTATCTAAAAATAGAAAGTGGTACGGTTGTTCATGAAAAAATACAATCATTCTTTATTGAACAGCCCTTGTAAATTCTCCATTTCAATTCTAAAACAGTGATGCAGGTCAGAGGAATTTACAAAAAGGAGAATATAAAAAACAGCGTTGTATTTAATGATCATACAAGAGTAGTACTTACTGTCATGTCTAACCACTAGCTATGATGGCCTTAACTTATAGAACTTGAAATGTCTTACTCTTTAGACAAATATAGTGCAGAAATATAATCTCTTACACTGCAACCAAACGAGAGAGAAAAACGGTTCTTAAAAATAATAATAATAAAAAGTAAAAAAAAAAAAAAAAAAAAAACCTTTCAAATAAAACTACAGACACATTCTTTTAGAGGCATGATACACAGGTATGTTGATAGCAATTGATTCAGCTTAGTTTGGTATTAAATTCCAGAGCTCAGCTAGAAACAGAAAGTGCCACATATGGTTGTCCATGAAAAATTATGATCATTCTTTACTGAACAGCTCTCACAGATGTATAAGGATGATCTTTTCCAGGTTTGGGAAATGCAAGGACAACTGCATGCTGCCATGTGGAAGAATATAAGTTATTTAGAAAAAATTTTATTATATAGGATAGTAAAGACAGAGAATAAGAATTTAGGTGTTGTATCATGGTTTAATAAATATTATCCAGACTTTTTTAGTTTTCTTAGGCATATTTGTAATGGTTCTAAGTTTTTTTTTTTTTTTTTTTTGGTAGTTGTTGGCGCATAGGCTTCTGTGGCCATAATGCACCTCCCAAGGTTTTTGCAGTACTTTGATCCAAGCCCGAGGCGGGAATCGAACCCACGACCTTTGGGTTGACAGGCAGGCACTTTACCCACCCAGCTAGCCCGGTCGGCATGGTTCTAAGTATAATTCTTTTAAAAAAAAAAAAATTATAAGTGAGAGTGAGGTAGTAGTAGTAATAGTTGTAATGGCAAATAATGCAAGAAAGCAAGAACCTAAGGGGACATAAATTCAAACTGAGGAAAGATAGTTCTAGAATAGATGTGTGTAAATTTGCCTTTAGCCAGCGAGTGGTTAATTGTTGGAACAAACTTCCATCTGTCATTGTGGAAGTTGATAGCTCAAGTAAATTCAAGGAGGAACCTGGACAACATTTTAGAGGGGATGGGTGCATGAATTTTTTTTTTTTTTTTTTTTGGCTGATGCTACATAAGCTCATATGCTTGCTTTCTTGCAACACATGCCCTCTATTACTATTATATTTTGATATGATATTTTATATTTTAATATCTATTACTATTTTGATATGTGATTGTTCGGGTCGGGTTATTTACACACTCTGCTTACTTCAATTGCTTTAGTTTCTGAAACTAGTGTAACCATCTTAATTTTCATCTAACGTCTTAGATCTATATTCACAGTTTGTGAGGAGTGAGTATCGAAGTGCTTTTTGCTACTATTTTGTCCAGTAATTTCGGATTTCCTGGCAGAATTGCTAAAGTTGAATTGGACCTTGTTGTTCGCCATTGTGAGTACAGTGTGTATTCATTTACCCGTTGGAGCCCACATACTGCAAAAAGTAAGCAGTCAGCTCTTCACCACCCTACTTAACTCTAGCCTGAAGGAACATTCCTTGGTCAGTAAGTACTCTGCTTTTACTTTGTCAGCAACCTTGGCATATCTCTCCATGTAATGTTTAGTGAATTTTGGGTACAATGCTGTCAAAAAATATGCAACCATGCTCGAGCTGCGAAAAACTTTCCGACTGCCTAATAAAATGTTCATCATTATCATGCCAGCTTCTTTTTTGCATTTTTTTTGTAGTGGCATAAAAGATCTAAAACAGACTGCACAACTTAGGAAATCAAAATGGAGATGTGCACTCTGCCGCAAGCAAAATAGGGATTCGTCAGATACAGCTCACATATTGGCTGCTCCCTTAGTGCACTTGCCTCCCTCCCCCACAGTCTCTCCCTCTAGAATGCTGAATGTTGTTAATGACATCACCACACATATCAATTCCACTCTCAGTGAACCAGCTACGAACAGCAAGTTTTTGCCTGGGGTTACTGATAATTGTTCTCAAACGGAATCACAGGCTCAAGTCAGCTGCGATTTTTGCATGGGTAACACTGAGAAACTTGAAACTATTGAAGGCATCCTAAGAAAACTGTATTCAGAAAATAGCTCGCTAAGGGAACATCTGAGCCAGCTTGAAGATTATCAACGAAAGTCCTTGAGCCTACTACAAGGTCTCTTGCCCGTGAACACTAGGCTCCCTTGTCCTGGCTCACTGGAACGCCCATCCCCCACACCTGAGTCATCGCTACTACCCGAAACGGATATAGTTACACTCTCTAAAGACAGCGCCTATAGCGCCATGCTAGAGTCAACGAAACGGAACTCTGACATGAATGGAGCACAGCAAGACCAGATGCCTGGACCTCAACCAACGCAAGCATCCCCATGCCAACGGTATTCCAGAAACAGCAAAACCACCTTGATTGGCACGAGAGTAGTTAATACTAGTCTCAAAATATGAGATTGCCAAGCCCCAGAAATGCTCATGCAAATATCTTCTTTAGCATGCTGGATCCGTTGACAAAAGTTGAAGAAATTCAGGCATTGTTGATGGAACTAGGCATACCCGGTTCAAAATCAATACAAAGCATCCATCTTATGCTTCCTTTAGGATTCAGATTGATGGGCCTAATTACCAACAATACCTCAATGCTGAATACGGGCCCAGAGGTCTATTCGTAATGCCATACTATGGGACACCAAAGACCAAGAACTTATCAAGCCCAAATGCATAACGTGTAGTTATGCATTCCACAACAATGCATAACTACACCAGCATAGCTACCTATCCTCTCTAGCAGAGTCTCGCAAATTATATCTGAGAGCGGGTGCAACTTATAGATGTCTAACGTGGAGATGACGAGCAAACATTGGACCGGTCGCATTCCAGTTAGAATATCCAGTAAGAGGGCACATTGAACGCAACATCGATCCCGGGACGAGATTACAGATCATTATGTGAAAAGCAAATACTGTTTCAAGAGTAATCTCATCATAGTACAACCTTCTGTCGAAGTAAAAATTCGATGTTTCCAACAAAACATCAGGAGTGTCAAAAACAAACTAGATGGCCTACTTGATTTGCTTTCCTGCGCAGAGTACGACTTCGTCATTCTGATTGAAACCTGGCTCAGAGATGAAATGGAAATTGCTGCCTTCACCTCAAATGTTGAGGTGAAGGCATGAGGTGGCGGTGTAGCAATCTGTCAAAGGAGTTCCGAATTGCTGGTTTGTCGATCTCTGTGTGTGCCGTTTATTTCCCTCCACCGGTTTCTGAAGATTCTGTCCTTAATCTGACAGCATGGCTGTCATCCACAATCAATCATCGGCAAAAGCTCATCATCCTCGGAGACTTTAACCTTCCACTGCCGGCCACAAAGAAGCTCCTAGATACTCTGTCATTGAACATGTCGGAAATGGGCATTAGTCTTATTCATGTTCCTCCCTCACACGGCGATGCCACCCTGCAGCGCATCTTCTCAAACTGTTTAGTAAAGGAAACCCTGACCATAACTGAGAACTTCCTCCCGTCCGATCACATTCCGATTGCTGTGATGATATCTCTACAGGCACCTAAGGATGAACGTACACAAGTACAAACTACAAACACTGTCAGGAGAGTATACAATCCAAAATACATACATTGGAAAAGTTACTACCCTTTTCCAAACTTTACCCATGGAGCATACTGGCTGAGCGTAACATAAATGAGGATGCCTACTGGCTTTCGAGATGGATGGAATTCATTGCAAGGTCTGCAATGTCCAAAACTTGCATCCTTAGTCCCCACTCAAAGCCATGGTGGAATGACATCCTGACCAAGGCCTTTAGGGAAAAACAGGCAGCCCATGCCTCTTACAAGAAGTCGCATTCACAAGAGTCATATGCCAAATTTTCCAAAGCAAGGATGGATTTCCAGAAGAGTAAACAATTTGCTATTGACAATTTCATGAATGACCGGCTATCCAGGAGAAAACATGTGTGGTCCACTAGTCATACTTGCACCCCCTCTATCTGTAGATGTCCAGGAATGGTGTGAGCATGTGCTGCATTTTAAGCGAGATCACCATGTGTCTGAAGCATATTTTGGAACGAAGCGTTTAACATTTCTTTACCTTCTAGTAATACAGAAATTTCCGAAGAACAACTAATAAAAAAATAATAAATTCACTACCTGACAAGTCCACCATAGGAATTGACGCAATACCTCTTTTTTGTCTAAAAATTGCTTCTTATTTCATCAGCAAAGAGCTCACTCAACTCTACAACAAAGTACTCAAATTTGCACAGGTGCCTTCAAGCTGGTTATCATACAGTCATGGGCAATTCTGACAAAGCCTCGTGCGAAAATACCAGCTGACTTCAGGCCAATATCAACTGCCTCTCCCTTCCTGAAATGCCTCAAGAAGTGCATCTATAATGATGTAGCACTCGCAATCTTTGCGCATAGGCCAGAACATAACCATTATGCCATGTCTAACAGATCTACTGTAACCTGCCTACAGTCATTATCACAGAAAATACTTTGCACCTGGAATGACAACAAAGATCTTCACACCATTTTTCTGGACATGAAATCTGCTTTCGGTTCAGTCCAAATAACACCCCTTCTTGCCTTACTTGAGAGAATCTATGGGATATCCGGAAATATGCTCGAGATCCTCAATAATTTGCTATCTAGGAGAATGCTTCACTTCAAAGGCGATGGCATTACAGTCACTAAAAGGGTCAAAGTAGGGATCCCACGAGGTGGTTCTCTCTCAGCCTTGTTATTTGCAGCAATATTCGTTCCACAAATGGATCAAATTCCAGCTTTCCTATCGTATGCTGATGACATTGTTTGCTACTTGCCATGCAAACGCCATGTTGGTGACTCACAAGAAAGACAAACCACCTCTGAATCTGTAAACAGCTACCTAAATACATTCTGTAAGTATGCTAAATTTTTTGTCCTGTCAGTCAATCCGGAGAAGTCAAACTATCTCATCTTTACGCCAAGTCGGATGACTTCTACTGATACTGCATCTTCTCTACTTCCAGAATTGGCAGGAAATGTTCTGATTCCCACAGACAGTGTCAAACTAGGAGTAATCCTTGATGCCAACCTCACCTATAAAAAACAAATCCAAGCTCAGTATTCCAAAGCCCTGAGAGCATTCTGGGGAATGAAAATTGATCTGTGCAAAACGCACAATAAGCAAATAATCAACAAATACCTTGCAACTTGCTTCTGTAGTGTACTCTCCTATGCCGTGGAAGTTTGGTTGGTGGCACCACCCTCAGGAAACTATAGGGCCTCAAATTCTGGGTGCTGAAGTGGGCCAACTTGTGGTCGCACCAGATCTACACAACATCTAAATCTACTCTCTGCTGCAACCTGCAATATACGCCCAAAGTCCACAGAGCCCATGTGCTAAAAATAAAATCATTCCTTCATCTGTGCTCAGCTAAGCAGGATCACATCAGCATCGGGAACACGGGTGGTTGGTGTTTGCCAGGCAGACATCTCCGTAGTACCCCCTCCCTGTGCTCAAGGCTCCTGTGGTTACAGAATTTCAAGACACACTTCCCTAATGTGACTCTGGACACACTCAACTCTCTCAACATCAACATCGACCTGTGGACTCTAGACAAGGCATATCGCGATGGCATCTTGTCCTACCTTGCTGTTTGAAAAGGACATTTATGTAAGTGCCGATCTTAGTAAGTTAACCAATGTCATTTCATGTTCTGCTCAACTTCAATGCTTACATCAAACAAATACTTTTCAATTGATATAGTAAGATATTCCTCTAGTTACAAATTCTCTCTGAAAAAAAGATTCATTCCTGACACCTAGAGAAAAAACTGGTTTGTTGTGTTAACATGCAAGTTCATTTTCTTTTTCTTTGGTAAGAATATTTAAATTTGTTCTTGTAAAAATATACTAAGGTTTTTAAAATATTTTTGCCATTTTTAACTCTTTAATATTAATATTTAATATTAAATAATAATGTTACAAACGGAAAAGTATTGATTAATACATAACTTGATACGGAAGTTATATAGCGACACTCGGAGATAATACTCTATGCTGAAAAAAAAAGAAAAAATAAGTATAGTGTTATAACTGCATTGGGATATAAGTTTAGGGTTATAATTTTGTATTGAAATTGAATTTTACTGAGATTAAATCTAAATCATGACTCAGACCAGAGCAGCAAAGCAAAAGGCTCAAGGTAATGGGAGTGCTGTGGCTCAGGGGAGAACTGAGACGGACAATTGCCCTCTGAATCACAGCCTTTTAAAATACACTGCTTGCTTGATGTTTCTGGAGCAATCGGGTAAGGGACATGATATTGCCAAGGAGAATGTTTGTGTGTGCACGATGTAAGGAGGGTGAGGAAATCAGGCAACATCTCAGTGTTGTTATGGGCCTATATGAGAGCTTGAAGGACAGGGTGGATGCCCTCAAAGGAACTAAATTGAGGGATCCATCAAGCTCTCAGATGCCCACATCAACACCAGAGCTTGCACTTCAACATCATGCAACACTGCAGCAACCCCCAAGGCAGAATGCGCTGGTCCCACAGGAACTAGTAGTCGGTGGCTCTATTGTCAGGGAAATGGGGTACACAGTGTGTAAAAAGGATAGTTGGAACGGGACCAGCATATGTCAGCCAGGGACAAAGGTTGATGACGTTGCAGAGAAGATATCTTTTAAGGGCTCAAAAGGTGATGGCACTAATGATATTAAGAGTAGGAGACCGGCGAAATTACTAAACAAGTGCAGGTCACTGTTGAAAAAAAGCCATGAATTAGGGTTGAATTTGAAAGTGTCTGCAATTCAGTCCAGACACGATGAGAGCCTTGTCGATCAATTCGGCTCTGGAGGGATTGTGCAGGGCTCAAGAGGTAGAATATTTCCCAGCCTGGCCTGTACTTATCAACAGGAGAGACTGCTTCTACAGGGATGAGATACACTTAAACAGAAAGGGTGCAAGAATATTTGCTGATGCTATCAAGGCAGTGTTAGTTGGGTCGGAAAACTGCTAGATTTGGGGGGGGGGGGATACACAGACTAATAGATTAACAATAGCCACTGGCAGACGTGAAAGTGATCCTTGCACTGCTTATATTGGAATGAGCAGCAGCATGGAAAACAAGATGCAGGGGATTTCAGAGACTGCTAGGAGTCATTGCAGTACAAGAAAACACATGGGTTGTGTTAGAGTAGCTAAGAATAGTAACAGTTGCATGTATACTTGCTTGTACACCTATGCTAGGAGTTTGGTAAATAAATTTGATGAATTTGATGTGTTGGTCAAAACATCAAAGGCTAATATTGTTGGGTCATCAGAGATGTGGTGTCACACAGATATAAGGAATGCAGAACTGGAATTTGGGGAGTACAATATGTACAGGAAGGATAGACAGGATAGGAAGGGAGGAGGGGTTATGCTATTAATTAAGAAACACATAATATCCAAGGAGTTACAGCCAATCGACATCGCTGGACAGTGCAGTGTCGAGTCAGTTTGGTGTGACATAAGCACTGGGAGATCAAAATTGAGAGTAGGAGTGTGTTATAGGCTTAATGACTCTGATGAGTATAATAAAAAAAAACTGTACAGGGAAATAGAGTGAGCCAGCAAATCAGAAAGTCTTATAATGGGGAATTTTAATTTCCTGGATATTGACTGGAATTTGTGGGTTGGTCAATCACACACTAGCAAAGCCTTTGGGGATTTATTGGATGATTGTTTTCTACATCAGCATGTTCTGGAGGCAACTAGAGGGAGTAATACTCTCGATCTGATTATCAGCAGTGATTCTTCATGCAATAAGAATCTGCATATAAAGGAACCACTAGGTGGCAGTGATCACAGTGTGCTGAAGTGGGATTTACTCAAGGAGGTAACTATCATCAGGAGTAAAGGGAAGGGATTTTGCTTTCGTAAACGCGACTAAGATGGTGTGAGAGAGTATTTAAATTCTATACAGTGGGACCAACTGATGATGTTACCAACAGCAAATTCAAAATGGCAAGCAATCAAAGAATTAATCTTCGAAGCTACTAGGGTTTACATACCAACTAAGAAATATTGTTCAAGGTTTAGGCCTAAATGGATGTCAGATGAACTAATGAGATGTGGCAGAGAAGAAAAATGCATGGGTTACATATAAATTAATGGTGACATGGAAGCCTATGATAGATATAGGCTGATCTGTAGCCAAGTCACAAAGTAGGTTAGACAGATTATGAGAAATCTTTGGCAAAGGATGCAAAGAAAAACAGCAAAGAGTTCTTTACTTATGTAAACTCTAGAAGGAAGGGGATGAATCAGATTCGTACACTAGATATCGATGGTTCAACTGTTGATGATCCTGCTCAGGTGGCTAACAAACTAAATGAGTATTTTGCATCTACATTCACACATGAGGAGTTACTCAGGGTGGGGAATGTCAGAGGTGAACTAAACTCTGGCAGTGAGCTAGATGATTTTGTAATAACTGAGAGGGAAGTGGAGGAGAAATAGTTGAAGATAAACATAAGAAAGGCACCTGGGGTGGATGAGATCTATCCAGTTATATTAAAGGAGGCAGCAAAGGAAGTAAGCAAACCCTTAGCCATAATTATGAGAGCTTCCTTGGACCCGGGGCAGGTACCCATGGACTGGAGATGTGCAAATGTGACCCCAATTCACAAAGGAGGATCAAAGGGCAACACAAGTAATTATAGAGCTGTTAGTTTAACTTCTAACAGCTCATGTTTCAGAAATTAACGGAGGCACTAGTTAAAGAAGTACTGCAGGATCATCTAGAAAAGACTTCAGTTATAGCTTGGACACAGCATGGGTTTGATAAGGGGAAGTCTTGTTTGACCAATTTGACTGGATACTATTATGTGGTCACAAAGCAATTGGATGCAGGGAATAACTTTGATATCATATACTTGGATCTTAGAAAGGCTTTTGATATTGTTGCACATGGAAGGGCGCCTCCGTAGCCAGGTGGGCAGGAGCAGCAGTGCGTAGCACACGCTTCTTGATCAGACCGGGGTTCGAGCCCGTGACCACCAAATAAGGAGGATGCGGGAAGGTCAGGAAATGTCCACCGCATATCCCCGGAGCAATATGGCGTTAGTTGCTAATGCTCCTAAAAACCAAATAACAAACAAGCACAAATTGGAGCAGTGCAGCATTGGAGGCAAATTGCTGCTATGGATAAAGGGGCGATTGAGTGGGAGAAGACAGAGAGTGTTAATCAATGGACACTGCTCTTCGTGGACTAATGTTATTAGTGGAGTCCCTCAGGGTTCAGTGTTGGGTCCATTGTTGTTTTCTGTATTTATAAATGATATTGATGATGGTATATCAGGTTTAATGTCCAAGTTTGCAGACGATACGAATGTTGGCAGAGTTGTTAATGACATTAATGACAGTATGTTGCTGCAACAGGATCTAGAAAAGTTGAGCAGATATGCTGAGAGGTGGCAAATGAAGTTTAACATTAACAAATGTAAAGTACTACATATGGGAAACAGTAATCCCCAGAGTAACGTATCAACTCTGTGGTACTATACTGACAAGTACAGTACTAGTATAGTGGTAGAGAATGAAAAGGACCTGGGGTAATTGTGTAGGCAGATATGAAGTTTTCTGAGCAGTGCACACGGTCTGCAAGAGTAGCTCATAGTGTCTTGTGAATGATATACACGAATTTTTATAGCAGGGATAAGGAGGTGATTATCTTCTTGTATAAGGCGATGGTCAGGCCACACCTTGAGACCTGTAGGTCTGGAGACCTCATTTTAAGAAGGATGTAGAGCTGTTGGAACGAGTACAGAGAAGGGCTTAAGTTTTTCAGATTACAGTGTCTGGAGAGTAGGCACCTGCGAGGTGATCTGATTGAGGTGTATAAAGCCTTGAATGGTTTGAGCTCAATGCTGATGGGATTCTTCCTCTTGCTCAGAATAATCACCTGAGAGGGCATAAATTCAAACTGAGGAAAGACAGCTGTAGGATAGATGTTTGCCTTTAGCCATCGTGTAGTTGATTGGTGGAACAGACTTCCATCTTTTGTTCTGGAAGTTAAAGCCTAAATAAGTTTAAGGCTGAGCTGGACAGGTATTTGGAATGAATGGAGGAGTGAAATCAGAGCTTTTTTTTTTTTTTTTGTCTGATGCTGCATAAGCTTGCTTTCTTGCATCGTGTGCCTCTACTAATGCTAATTTCTTTTAGAGCAAGATGTATACATAAATCTAGGCTTTTTTTATGCATAAGTCTCTCTCTCTCTCTCTCTCAAAAACACAACTTACAAAAAACAATGCATATTTAATCCACATTGTCTTTCTATTACACATATAGAAAGCCTTTTACATAAAGGGTTAAATAATCACAGAATACTATAACCAAGTATGATATAAACATTGAATGTAGCAATTAGATAGTCTTGTTGCAATAAATTAGAAACATATGCATTGTGAACTATGTGTTTGTGGAACAAAGCTGCATAAGGCTGCAAAGGTCTACTAATAATGCTGAGAGGGCAAAGAATGACAATAACAACAATAAAAACAAAAAAAAAGTACTTTCTGCCAATAATTCTGTAAATTTCATTCAAAATTTATACTCTAGACTAGAATGTTTGCATTAAAAAAAAAAAAAAACAGTCTAAATCGGCAACATACAAAGCAGTTTTGCATAAAATTACTACCAATTTTATATTTAGCTTTCTAGTTGTGCAATCTTTATTATTAGTTCTTTTAATAAACCTTTTTCTTCTTGTTTAACACTAAAATAGAATAAAATATGAAGTGGTATTTTACCACTTCATATTTTATTGTCAATTTACAAACTATAGCAGAAAAACAAAACCACAAAATAAATACTTACATTGAAGTTATTACGCTGACAAAGCTCATCAACACAGATTAAGATAACTTTCTGATGAAATTCATCTTTAATGCCAATATTCTAAAATAATAAAAGAGCTTAAAGATTGAATGATGTTCACAATAATTTATTACACAAATTACAACTTTTTGCCTAAAGACTGAGTTAATCTTATTTTTCATAAATACTAAGCTTAGATGAAAAAATAATTAACTCACAAATTAGTTATTTGGACTACATTAATAATTATAAATAAATAACATAAAATACTTAAGCTCATCCAGAAAGCATTTCACGCTGTTAAGATCAGGAGAAGTGGTGCATATAATGTTATTGGATGCTCTTAGATGAATATTAGAAGGAAAACCCTTGGATGAACACTCAATTTTTAATATAGTAATCTTTTGTTGTTTATCCTGCATATTATTTTCTTTATTTCTTGACACTCTTTCAAAAACGTTTTCTAAATTCTAAATGTGGATAATACATTTAGTACATCATTCAATATACTTAAATATAAGCAAAAATTAATTTTATATTGAGATTTTGTAATTAGATTCTTAATTTTAACATTAAATGAATGCCAACTTTCTGCTTTTGAAAAGATGGAGATCAGGCACTGCAAGCAGGAGAAAAACAGGATGACAGAAAATTTTTCAGAAAAAAGTAGGAAAATTTTTAAAGTTCACTGAAAAACAAACACATTTTATATTAAAATACAGCCACAGGATTCTTTGGCAGAACAGTATACTTTCAAATTAGTTTAAGGAAGTTTCTGTTTGGATTATTCATTAAACATCGGCCGATTATGACTGTTTCAAGGAAGGATACTTGCATACATTGCCCTCTTCAAAAAAGCAATACCATTGTTATAACAATACTGACATTAAAACAAAAAGTTTAGAACTTAGAGTTTGTTTTTTCTCACTTGACTGAATATTCTCTCAAACTCAGCATTGCTACAAGGAATTGTTAAAATGCCAAGCATAAATGACCAGCTTTTTTGTGCATTTATCAGTTTTTCAACCAAGTACCACTATACATCAATTCCTACTTCTTTCATAATATCATCTGGTAGGTTCTTACCTGAAACAAATATCTATATTTTGCAGTAAATATATATATAACTCTACTGTAAAATATTTATTTCTTTATTTTCATTGAGAAGTAATGAAAACTATTTTTGTGAAGTCAATTCATGTCAATTTAGTTAAAAAAAACTTGTTTCCTGAATAGTGCTACTGGGTGAAGAATCTCTAATGGGTCTCCAAATATGATTATATTTAAATTATAATAAAATAATATTTAATTCAAACTATGACATTTAATGCAATTTTATCATTACTACATAGCTGAATTTAAAGACAAACCAAAGTTTGCATGTTATTATTGTTTAGTGCATTATCATTATTGTTTAGTGCAAAAATTTAACACTGTGTACTCAAACTATTATTGTTTAGTCAATCAATGCAATAGATTGAATTTTAAATAGTTTGAGGCTTTCTGCCTTAAAATTTTATTAGTCTAAGAAGTACACCTTTTGGCAATTCTCGTATTGTGTAAATAAATCATAACTGGGTCATCAGCTCTTATATCTTTGGATACCTACCAGCCCACTGATAAAGCTAAATAGCTTTGAAACAATGCTGTATCAGTGCAGGTACCCAATTGAGAATAAGTAACAGTAGCCTTATTTAATTGGAAGTGTTACTTATTCGAAGTACACAAGGAAGGCAACTTATTGTAAAGGATTTCCCAATATGAGATGTTCTAATACTGATGCCTAACATACAAACTTCAGTTTGTCTTTAAATTCAACTATGCGGTAATGATGCAACCACACCGATCATATATCATAGTTTGAGGCTTCTGCCCTAAAATTTTATCAGCCTAAGAAGTACACTGAAAGGACAGAATTAGTAGTGGCATGTGATGCAAAAAAGCAAGTGTATGAGCTTATGCAGCATCAGCCAAAAAAAAAAAAAAAAAAAAATCACACCATTCCCTCCAAATGCCTGTCCAGTTCCTCCTTAAATTTATTTAACATATCAACTTCCACAACGACAGATGGAAGTAAGTCTGTTCCAGCAATTAACCAACCACTGGCTAAAGGCAAATTTCCACACATCTATTCTACATCTGTCTTTTCTTAATTTCAATTTATGCCCCCTTAGGTTCATAATCTGAGTGGAAGGATCCCATCAGAATTCAGCATGCTCAACCCATTCAAGGCCTTATATACCTCAATCAGATCACCGCACAGGTGCCTAGTCTCCAGCCACTGCAATTTGCAGAACTTAAGCCTCTCTTGGTAAGAGCAACCCTTCATTCCCCTCACCAATCTTGTTGCCCTTCTCTGTACACGCTCAAGCAAATCTACATCCTTCCAAAAATGAGGCCTCCAGACCTGTACGCAGTACTCAAGGCGTGGCCTGACCATTGCCTTATACAAATGGACAATCACCTCCTTTTCCCTGCTAGCAAAATTCCTATATATCATTGACAAACCCCATGACCTTCCCTGGCAGCCTGTCTGCATTGCTCAGAAAACTTCAGATCTGACTGCACAATTACTCCCAGGTCTTTTTCATTTTCTACCACCTTAAATGTAGTACCACACAGTTGGTACATTTCTCTGGGGTTACTTCTACCCATATGCAGTACTTTGCATTTGTCAAGGTTAAACTTCAGTTGCCACTTCTTAGCCCATCTGCCCAAATTTTCTAGATCCTGTTGCAGTAGCACACTGCCATTACTGTCATTAACAACCCTGCCAACCTTTGTATCATTTGCAAACTTCGACACTAAGCCTGATATACCTTCATCAATATCATTGATAAATATACAAAACAGCAGTGGACCCAATGCCGAACCCTGTGGGACTCCACTAATAACATTAGTCCATGAAGAGCAGTACCCATTGATTACCACCCTCTGTCTTCTCCCACTCTACCATCCTTTTATCCATTGTAGCAACGTACCCTTAATACCATTCTGCTCCAATCTGTACAATAGTCTTCCATGCGCAACAGTGTTAATTCATGGGATACCTGTATTCCTGGGCACAACAACGTTGCCACCCCTTTCACTAGTGGACAAACCCACCACTTGGCAGGTATATAGATACATTGCATTCACGCAGACAGTAATTCAATGTCAGTATGGATAAAGGGTGTGAGTTAACCAACTTACTTTGAAAGAGGGATGACAGTGGGTGCACAATGCATGGGTCACTCTATTGTGGAGTCCCATTGCTAACATCAAGACACAGAACTCTAAGCTTCAACTGGGCAAAAGAACATCGGCTCTGGACCTTGGATGGTTGTAGACGGGCCTCCTGGTCCAAAAAGTCCCGTTTCCAGTTATTTCAATCGGATAGGAGAGTATATCTGGTAGAAACCAGACGAAACTATGCACCCCGGCATGTCAACAAGGGCTTCTGTAGCCAGGTGGGCAGGAGCAGCAGTGCGTAACAAACGCTTCTTGATTAGACTGGGGTTCGAGCCCGTGACCACCAAATATGGAGGATGCGGAAAGATCAGGGAATGACCACCGCATATCCCCGGAGCAATATGGCCTTAGTTGCTAATGCTCCTAAAAACCAAATAACAAACAAACAATGTCAACAAGGAACTGTTCAGGCAGGTGGAGAGTTGATAATAGTCTGGGGCATGTTAAACTAGCACATGATGGGACCTCTGGTACATCTGGATGTATCTTTGAACTGTCCAGGTTATGTGTCCATCCTTGCAAACCATCTGCATCCCTTCATGGTCGTTGTGCACCCACAGCACAATGTTTCCAGCGGGTCAATTCGCCTCCCCATAGAGTTCTGGTGACTGGATGATGGTTCGAAGAGCATTCCGCAGATTTTACCACCATGGCATGGTCTCCCCATTCGCCAGACATGAATCCTATAGAGCATCTTTGGGATGCGATGACAGGTCCATTCAAGCTTTGGATCCTCTACCCAGGAATGTGATGGAATTATGGATAGTGGTTCAGCAAGCATGGATGGAAATATCTGTGGAACGATTTCGTGAACTAGTGGACTCAATGCCTCGCCATGTGACTGCCCTTATCCGGGTGAAAGGTGGGCCTACCCGTTACTAGGTAGGTATCCCATGATTTCTGTACATTCAGTGTACACCTTTTGGCATCTCTTATAGTGTGTAAATAAGTCACAACTAGATAGCTGCCAGCCCACCAATGAAAGGCCAAATAACTTAGAAATGGTGCAGTAATGATGTAAGTGCATTAAACAATGTCATAATATTCAATTTAACACTTCCAAAAACTCAGTTAGCAACTTGCTAAATGAGAATTCTGTTTTGGAACAGCAGACTTTGACTTCCATAAGCAAACACATTTCATTTTAGGAATTCTTAATAGAAAGTTAGCTAGTCACAGCAGTTCACAATGTACCATTATTCATCATGCCAATGAATAAATTTCTTTGCTGTGATTGCTATGATTGTATTCCATATTTGAAATTGTAACATTCGTATATTCATTGAATCATATAAGCACACAAATCACCTTGATAGCACAAATAACTGCACTAAAGCTTTTTAGTGCAGTTATAAAACACTTTTGGTAAAAGTCTTTTGCAAATGTCATGATATAATACTATTGACAAGTTGATCATCCACCAATTTTTTTTATGTTCATTATATATCTATTGTCTCCGCACTCGATTCTTACTGGCTTATTCTCCATCAATTTATATGACCCTGGGCTGTAGGTGCGCATTGTATTGGAAATAAAAACTTGCAGAATAAACTTTACCTTTTTGTCATGGATAAATTAACAAATATGGCCTATGGATCATGTGTTTGAACAGCCAGTTCAAACTGGCTGTTCAAACAGAACAAAAATAAGAAATTTGCAGAGTTTTTAAAAATTCCAATTCTAACTTCTTTTGCTTCCCCCAACCTGCTTTTTTTTTTGAAAAAAGAAAAAAGAAAAGAAAAAAACGAAAAAGAAAAACTACCAATAACCACATTATGATGGTAAAAAGGAGAAGTGCCAAGTCAAAAAATTGATTCTCTATTGACTGGCAGCTATGGCATCATTATGGAAATAATGCCCCCCCCCCCCCACCCACTTCATATTGCAAACATCAGTTAGGATTAAAGTGTATAATGCCAGTTCACTTTTCTGCTTGAGATAAAAAAACTCTTTCGATAGCACTTCTTCTAATTACAGCCCCCCACATCTCTTCTTTTACTAAACAAATAGGTGCATTGGGTATAGAGACACTGGCAATCAGAACATATAATTTTTCAATTCTAATACAAGCAATGAAAAGCAGAAAATATGAAAAGCTCTAGGAGGGCTCATGTGCATAGAAGATCTCATTTAACACAAGTTGATTTTGACATTGTTTTCTACAAGTTTACAGTAATCAATATTTTTATGATTTTTCCTTTTAAGTTACCATTAAGGATTTTAACTGCTTAAAGTCTTAAAGTGCTTACAGCAATTAAAATTTTAATTGCTTACAGATCAAATGCATGTGTAAAATTAGATGCCAGTCTGAAGATTGGCCTCTAATTGTACACATGCATTTGATCTATAATCTCAGAAGAATTCACCCATTACTATTTTAATATTATTGTGTTCAAATAACAATGAGATATAGCATAATAATAATTGAAGCCAAGAATAGTAACCACAAATCATATAAATAAAATTTTATCTATAGTCTGTTTTCAAAATGTCTTCAGACTGGTCTCTGATCTGTAATCTCAGAAAAATTCACCCATTACTATTTTAATATTAGTATTAGTAATGGCCATATGGTGCAGCAATGAAACCTAAGACTTATGCTGCACCAGCCAAAAAAAAAAAAAAAGAAGCAAAATAATAATAATAATAAATATAGTTAGGGAAGGGCATTACGTGGTTGTTTTCCATTAAGATTATTCCTCCTAAATATAATAGAGTAAAATATCTGACATGTTACCTTAATATATAGTAGTTTAAGCGAATAGCTTAATAAACTATATTATTAATTTCATGTGGTATCATATTTAGGAATAATCTTAATGAATAATACAAAAAATTAAATAAAATAAATAATAAAAGAAAAGGAAACAGACAACCTATGCATTTCCATCCTCTTGTAGGTAACTAGGCAGCAGACCTTTGAATTTCCCCAAACTGTCACTTTAAGTACCCATGTAGGTAACTTATTTCAGTAATTTATAACTCGGCGTCTACATCTAAACATCTACCACGATAACCTGAATGTATGGCCCTAGTTCTAGAATCATTTATAACCATGAAAATATCATTCTCATTCATTTGACTATAATAAAATAGAGTAAAAATTGTTGGAGTTAAATGTAAGAAAGGCATCTGGGATGGATGGGATCTTTCCAGTTATATTAAAGGAAGAAAGCAGGCTCTCAGCCATGATTATGAGGGCATCCTTGGACTTATGGGATTTGCACATCCCCACGGTCTGGAGACGTGCAAATTTATCCCCAATTCACAAATGGGGATCAAAGGGTGACACAAATAAATTACAGACCTGTTAGTTTAACTTCTGTTCTGGGTAAAATAATGGAGTCACTGATTAAAGAGGCATTGCAGGATCATCTAGACAAGACTGCAGTAATAATTCAGACAGCATGGATTTGTTATGGGAAAGTCTTGTCTGACATATTTGACTGGATACTATGATGTGGTTACAAAGGAACTGGATGCAAAAAATTATTTTGATATCATATACTTGGATTCAGGAAAGCTTCTGATACAGTTGTGCATGGAAGGCTACTGTACAAATTGGAGCAGTACAGTATTAAGGGCAAGCTGCTACAATGGATAAAAGGATGGTTGAGTGGAAGAAGACAGAGTGGTAATCAATGGACTCTGTGGACTAATGTTATTAGTGGAGTCCCTAAGTGTTAGGCCCATTGTTGTTTTGTATTTTGTAAATGAGGAGTAACCCCAGAGAAACATAACTAATGTGTGGTATTACACTTAGCGTGATAGAAAATGAAAAATACCTGGGAGTAATTGCGCAGTCATATATTAAGTTTTCTGAGCAGTGCAGACTGGCTGCCAGAAAAGGTCATGGGGTATTGTCAATGATATACAGAAATTTTGCTAGCAGGGAAAAGGTGATTATCCATTGATATAAGCAATGGTGAGGTCACACCTTGAGTGCTGCATGCAGGTCTGGAGGCCTTATTTTAGGATGTTAGAGTTCCGTGTGTGAGTACAGAGAAGGGCAACAAGATTGGTGGGGGAATGAAGGGGTCCTCTTATCAAGAAAGGCTTAAGTTTTGCAAATTATGCAGCACCCCCAGACTAGGCACCTGTGAGGTGATCTCATTGAGGTGTATATGGCCTTGAATGGATTGAGCAGGTTAAATTCTGATGTGATTCTTCCTCTTGCTCAGATTACAAACCTGAGAACAAATAAATTCAAACTGAGGAAAGACAGTCGTAGAATAGATGTGTGGAAATTTGCCTTTAGCCAGCAGGTAGTTGACTGCCAGAACAAAGTTCCATCTGTCATTGTGGAAGTTGATAGCTTAAATAAATTCAAGGAGAAACTGGACAAACTTTTAGAGGGATGTGTGAAATGTTTATTTATTTATTTGGCTGAGCTACATAAGTTTGCTTTCTTGAATCACTTGCCTCTACTACTATTACTACTGCCATTCAGAGCCTTAAACAACTCAGTGAAGTCTCCTCAAATGTGCCTAGTTTCCAAGCTGTGCACCTAAAATATTCAGTCTTTCCTCATATGGATCTGCAACAGGTTGTCGATCTCACTAATGGACTTACTCATCTTTGGACCTTTTCAAGGAGCTTGATGTCTTTTTAGGTGCTTTTTTTTTTTTTAGACAACACTTGAACACTACTTCAAGTGTGGTTTAAAAAACAGCCTTATATAGTGGGATTATAACGCCCTTATCTCTACTTTTTTTTTTTTTTATGTAAACCCCAAACACGAGAGGTGTTAGAACCTATAGTACTTAGTACTGTGCTTGGGTTGGAGGTTGAGAAGACGAAAGAAGATATTTGTTGACATTGGACTTGAACTTCTGTAGACTAATTTTCAGGAAATACGTATGAAGGAAGGTTGTTCCAGAAAACGGCAGTTGAATGAATAAATGAGGAAGATGAAAAGTTGGTTCTGTGAGTTTGAAGTTGGACAGTAAATGGATGTTGGCTGGTGGCGGCACTTGTTTGGACTGTTCTGAAAGAGAGCAGGAATTATAGAAGCTAATTCAGAAGAACAGTGCCCATGGAAGTATCTGCAGAAGAGGCATGCAGCAGAAACAGTACGTCTATGAGACAGCGAGTGCAGAGACTCTTTAGAGATGAGTCATTAATTAACCTAACTGCCCTCTTCTGAATGGAATCAAGAAGCCCGAGAGAGGTTTTGGGGGCACCACACCAGATGTGGGAACAATATTCCATGGCAGGGCAGATTTGCAATTTATACAGAGTGAGCAGCTGTTTGGAAGAAGAGTAACGCTGAGAGCGAAAGAGAAAACCAAGTTTTTTAGATGAAGAAGCAGCAATATTTGTAATGTGCTTGTGCCAAGAGAGAGATTAGAAGTCAGGGTAATCCCCAAAAGAGATATATCAATTTGCCTAGAAATCAGAGTGTCACTGAAGATAAGCATACGAGCAAAAGAATCCTTTTTGCGAGATATAAGACAAGACTGAGTTTTAGAAGGGTTGAAATCAACTAAGTTGTCTTTGCCTCCTGGAGAATTACCTGAAGATCGGCATTTAAGGAATTGGTAGCAGATTTTTGAGAAGTTGAAGCTGATTGAGCAGGAGAAGGTTTCTCAAAATGGAAAGTGGAATGCAATGTACTATCATTGGCAAAACTATGGATAGGATTTCCAGTCAATGGAAGAAGGTCATTAATATACAAGAGGAAAAGAGTGGGGGAAAGAACTGAACCTTGGGGGGGACACCGGCATTAGTGGAGAAGTTAGAAGACAGAGAGCCATCTACCATCACCCTCAGTGAGCAATTAGAGAGAAAACTGGATAACCAATTACTAAAAACAGTTGGCAAACCATAAGGTGGAAGCATATTTAGAAGACCTTTATGCCAAACACGATCGAAAGCCTTTGAGATGTCATGAGCAACTGCTTGTGTTTCACCAAACTTTTCCATTGAATTAGTCCATAAATGGGTAACATAAGTCAGAATATCACCAGTGGATCGACACTGACGGAATCCATACTGGCGATCGTTGACCAGACGGAAGGTTTCTAGGTACTTTAAGAGTTGGTGGTTAATTGATTTCTCCATTACTTTAGAAAGAGTAGAAGTGATTGCAATGGGATGATAATTGGATGGGAGGGATTTGTCACCCTTTTTAGGAACTGTTGGCAATGGATATGAGCAAATTTCCAAGCAGAAGGAAAAACACCTTTGGAATAAGAAAGTGAAACAAGGTGGCAAAGAATAGGAGTAAGTTCAGGAGCACAGGTTTTGAGAACAAGTGGAGAAATATCATCGAGACCTGGAGATTTCTTAGCATCAAGATTTGTCAAAATCCTTCTGACATCCTTTTGACGGAAGACCACAGGAGGCATTGAATGGAGCGCGTTGGGAATAGTGGGAGGTGTTTTACCAAGATCATTAATACATGAGCTGGAAGAAAAATGGGATGCTAGCAGGTCAGCTTTATCCTTGGCTGAAGTGACAACAGAACCATCTGGTTTGGACAGAGGTGGGAGCAGAAAAGTTGCGGCCAATAACTTTGGCAAGAGACCAGAATGCTCAGCTACCATTAGGGCAAGAAGCAAGTTTTCTACTCTTAGGCTGTTCAAACTCTAGTTTGGACTGGTTAATAACTGCTTTACAATTGTTGGAGGCTTTGGTGTAGGCAGAAAATGAAACTGAAGATTTAGAAACAAGCCAATCACAATATGCAACATTCTTCTCTTGAACAGCCTTAGCACATTTATTGGAAAACCAAGGTTTAGATAAAGGATGAGATTTTAAAGTGGAGTGTGGGATAAAGGATTCCATTCCTGCAAGAATAATTTCACTGACACGATCAGAGCAAACGTTGACATCAGAACTTTTGAAACAGTAATCCAACCAAGGAAAAGAAGAAAAGAAAATTTCGCAGGTCATCCCATTTTGCATTCTTGTAATGCCAAACAACACGAGGTTGGAAATAGCCATGAGATAAAGGTTCCATTGGAGAGGAGACAATCACCAAGTTGTGATATGAAGTGCCTAAAGGACCTCTCACTTCGCCTGTGTACTTAGAAGGGTTGTTTGTGAGAAAAAAATAAAGCGTATTGGCTGTATGATTAGGATTGTCCGGTATTCTTGTAGGTAAATGAACAATCTGTGCAAGATCATTAGTAATTGCAAAAGCCTCAGCATCTCGACTTGATGGGTCGGTGTGACTAGAAAACAGAAGCCAGCTGGAGTTGTGAACATTAAAATCACTGTTAGGAAAGTTGGACTGGAGAAAGTCAAGTTGCAAAGAGAGGAAGTCAAAGAGCTCCAAGTGATCAGTGGAGTTGGGAGAACGGTAGAGACAACAGATGAACTTGACACAATGAGGTAGAGAGATTTTACGCCAGAGAAGATCAAAGAGAGGAGATTCCAAATTGCCAAGTCTCTGACAGGGAATATCAGAATGGACATATGCACAAGTACCACCTTTGAGGCAAAAAGAATCATACAGCGAATAATTTGGGTATCTGAGATGAGCAGTAGTTGAATCAACCGATAACTGAGACTCTGTCAGAAAAAGTATATGGGGTTTGGCAGACTGCAAGTGGAAATGGACATCGTTGAGATTAGAATTGAGACCACGTATATTTGTGAAATGAATTAGGAAGTGCTTGGGAGGTTTAGATCTTTTCGCAGATAAGCTTGCTCTATTAGTTTGACAATTCATGGTGTATTCAATAGTAAGAAAAAGTGGGTGGGACATGCTGTATGAAGTAATGAAATTTTTGGATATGGCGTACACATGGTCAGAATATACCCAGATCCTTGACATAACGTGGCCTGGACAATGCTCCCCGCATACACACTACTCGGACTCCCTCCAGTCACTATCTGGCAGAGTAGAGATAGCAAGATTATACACTAGCTGATCCGGAAGCCTCCTAGAGAGTTACCAATATGTTCGGTCCGGTGTACTAACTAGCGGCCGGACTGTGAACACCGTTTTAGAGCTGTACCCTCGAAATGAAAGGAATATTGGATCTCACCACAATGTTCATCATAACCTCAAAAGTCATCAATCATACTGCATGATGGAAGAGATGGGGAAGGGTTGACCGGAACCTAGCTCTAGAGACTAAACATTGGTTCTACCACTTCAAGCCTCCAATAAGCAAAGTGGTGGTATTGCACTGGTTGATGAGAGTCATCTACCACCTAGTACTGCCTGGTAACATAGAGGGGTGGCGTTCCTCCATGTGGTGTGGGCACCACACCTCTACCCCTGCTTATGTTAGTTCACACCTGGATGGTCACCCACCATGTACTTGTGCATGGAGGTTATACCCAGGATTACTAACAGTCCCACCATCGTGAAGGTGGAAGCAGAGGATTTGGCTGTCACAGACCATCCGGACTTCGCCGAAATTGGGTCCACTTGACTTGAGTGTTACCCGAATATCAGTTCCATCAGCGTTTTAGACTCACAGGTTAGTTGGTTGTTGGGTTTTATTGGCACATTGGCAACTAAAGCTATAATGCAGCTGCAAGTACAGCTTGTCTGGTATATCTGAGGGAATGTCTGTGACAACCTCAAGGACCTACTAGCATATGTTCAATAAAACTTCGATAGAACACAATGGGCCTTCTTGCAATCTGTCTACAATGCTCAGAGAACTTCGTATCTCACTGTATAGTAACTCTAAAGTCCCTTTCTTACGGCACCTCCGTAGCCAGGTGGGTAGGAGCAGCAATGCACAGCACACGCTTCTTGATTAGATGGGGGTTCGAGTCCGTGACCACCAAATACGGAGGATGCGGAAAGGTCAGAGAATGACCATCGCGTATCCCCGGAGCAATATGGCCTTAGTTGCTAATGCTCCTAAAAAAACCAAATAACATAATAATAACATAACCCTTTCTTCCACTACTGACTTTAGTTGTTCAACTCTACCAAGTTTATAAGTTATTTTTGGATTACTGTTCTCCAGGTGTAAGATCTTGCATTTTGCTGAATTAAAGCATAGCTGCCACTTTTCTGACCATCCCTCTGAAGGAGCTCTGCTTGGTGGTGATCATTAACTACTCTACTGATCTTTACATCATCTGCAAATTTAGATGCCACACCCTCTATCCCTTCATCGATGTCATTTAAGAAAATCAAAAACAACAGTGGTCCCAATACTGGTCCTTGGCGAACCCCACTTCACACATTAACGCAATCAACCCCAGGGGCTCACATTGAGTATGGGCTTGGCACACTCAGGGTCCTGAGCTGGATATCATCATTCTTCTCTTTATTGGTTCACTTCTACTTCTGAATGTTGCTCTCTCTCTCTCTCTCAGAGTAATTCAGATATTTATTTTTGGCTGGAGCAGCATAAGCCTCAGGCTTCCTTGTACATTTATGACTAATAGTAATAATCTGAAGAATAGCCATTTATTACAACCCCCTCTGCCTCCTGCCCTGAAGCCATCCTGCTATCCACTTAGGGATTTTCCCTGTGATTCCAACCGTAACTGTAACCTTTCAAGTGGGACCGAGTCAAATGCTTTGATGAAATCCAAATAAACAACGTCGAAAGTATTCCCTAAAACAAGCTCACAAGTGACCCTGTCATAAGAGCTAACCAGATTTGTTAAACATGATTTTCCCTTTACAAACATACTGTGTATGCTTCAAAATTCCATTTCTATCCACATAAAGCTGAATTCCACTTGATCATTGCCTCCATATTTTTCCCTACTAATGAAGTTAGACTGACCAGTCGGTAATTTACCCCTACACTCTTAGAACCACTTTTATGTATCGGAGATACACCAGCACTTTCCCAATCCAACGGGATCTCTCACTGAGTCCAGTGATACTAGACAAAGAGTTTTCTTCTTTAAATATCGATGCAAAGTAACTATTTAGTTCATCTGCAACATCAGATGAGGTATCTAATACTATCGAACGTCCATTACATAAGGGTCCAATCTGATTTGTCTGTCTCTTCTTTGCATATGCGAAAAATTACTTATCCCCACTCTTTGCCAGCCTGATCTTTTCTGTGGCACTATTACAGATCATTTGTAGCTGTTATAGGCTTCAGTACTTTTTATTGCTCTATAACTTCTCCATACTGTCTTTTTCTGCTCAAGTAATCTGACAACTTCATTATGCATCCAACTTGGAATCCTCCACATGCCGAATTTTTTAATGGTATATATGCATTCAAAGCTTCTGTGATTAATGTTTTAAAGGTATAACATAATTCAATTGTATTCGCTCTCTGTGAGATATCTACCCAGTTAACAGAGGCCAAGTAGCAACTTAAGCCATCATAAGTTCCTCTCCTGAAATTATAATCCATTCGTTGCCTTTAACTACTGCTACCTCTCCCTTCATCGTCCACTGTAGAACTCCGTGATCACTTCCTACTACCGGTTCATGTACTGTCAGCCCTATTATATTGCCTGGTTGGTGATTAGATCTAGAATTTTTTTCCACTAGTACTTCCCTGACATGTTGATACAAATAACAGTCATCTAGCTGATTTAAAAATTTTGTCCCCCATATAGAGTTTTCTTTTCATTTGCTCCAACAAGTCAGAAGGTCGCTTCGCTCCCTTCTGTCTTGTGTCACATGAACCTGAATTACATGTTTTTATATTTTAATTTTTTTTAGTAGGGGGAACCCCACACAACCAACTCTTCAGCATTATTGATCCATTTTCCGTTAATACAATGAGATTTTTAGCTGCCTTCAATTGTCCATGCAAAAAACATGGTGATGATAAATCAACATTATCAACCTTAGATAATGTTTGACCTTGACTTTTGTTTATTGTCATACTAAAAGCCAATTTCACAGAAAACTGTGTTCATTGAAAAATAAAGTTATATTCTCCTTCGTTGAATACATATGAATCAGTGGAATATATGCTTTCGATCTAGTTCTGTCACCTGTGACGTGCTCACAAACCAAACATTTCTTCCTTATTTCCACTACACGTAACCTTGTGATATGAAAGTAGTCTTTCATTTTTCATACCTTCCCTTTCTTGTAAAGCCTTTAATTTATTATTTTCATATTTTTCAATAATCGCTTTTTCTTCGATCTCAGGATTTTTAAGTGCCGTTTCATACTCAAGATCTTTTCTTTTCTTCTCAGCCTTTCTGATCCGATCTTCAGTCGGTCTTACTTTTTTCTATTACTGCCATTATTAACAACACTGCTAATAGCTGAAGAAACTTTTGAAAAAATTGAATATTTGCCTTAAGACATGTAGATTATAAACTAAAAATTAAAAGCACTATCAATATTCTTTTATATATAGAAAAATTTAAAGGCTGTAAAAAATTTAAGAGTTTGTAAAAGCATCTTTGAGACAGACCTGCCAATCACTTTGAGGCAAGGCAGGGCTAACTTTGCAGTTAGCCCTGCCTTGTGGATAGCAAAAAGTGTGCACATGAAAAAGCAAAATATTCTTTTATATATAGATCATTTAGAGGCAAATTAAAATAACCAATAATAAGACATTCATGCTTACTTGCCCATTCCATTTGCATGTAGATGCTCCTATCATAATCTTCACAATCACCTGGCCTGTAGATTACTCCCACTCTATCTTTGCTTCCAACTACTTTTTTTTCTTTTTTATGAAAACCCCAAACACGAAAGGTATCAAAACCTATAGTACTTAGTACCATGCATGGGTTGAAGGAGAAGTATGGGGGGAGGGGGATGCCAGAAACTTTACTCTAGAGACTAAACATGGGTTTCACCACTTCAAGCCTCCAATAAGCAAAGTGGTGGTATTTCACTGGTTGATGAAAGTCATCTACCACCTTACATTGGTGTGGGTTTAAGTGAAAAGACCATGATGGCCATTTTTCTTTTGGGGTAACTTGCAAATCAAATACTGTTATGTAATGCCGTATTTCTGATACATTCTTTTCTGTATTTTACTCTTATTTTATCAGTCCACTTTATTTTGATCAAGAGTCACCTGCATATGCTATCATATCTATTCTCTTGTGGACCAGCAAGTTTATTATGGCTGTACAAAAAATGCTACACAGGAAGGCTGCTTGCATTCTTCTAAGTGTACATTCATTCAGTGTACATTAGTACACTGTGATAACTACCACTCAGTGAGTCTTTTACCTGCAGATTCTTAATGTTTGAAGAATGACCAACTCACAAATTCCAGTCAGTATTTGGAAATTTAAAATCCCCCATTATTCCTTGCCCACTCTATTTCTCTGTATAGCTGTTTGGTATACTCATCACTAACATTAGACCTATAACACATGCTTATTCTTATTTTCCCAGTGTTTATGTCACCCCAAACTGAGTCAACATTGCACTGGTCACCCATGTCTGGATGTACTGCCTTAGATTTCATATGCTTCTTAATTAAGAGCACAGCTCCCCACCCCTCCTATCCTTCCTGTATATATTGTACTCCCTATATTCAAATTTGGTATTACTTATGTCTCAGTGACAACCATGTTTCTGCTATCCCTATAATGTCTGCATTTCATGACTCAATTATAAGATAGAAAAATGTCTCAAGGCCTCCTTGTTCAAGAATAACTGTATTAAAATGTTTTAAGAATGTACAATAACAACTTTAAGGATGTACAACAACTCTTTCAGATTTGAAGGACACAATATTAGCATTAGTAGAGGCATATGATGCAAGAAAGCAAGCTTATTCAGCATCAGCCAAAAAAAAAAAAAACAAAAACACACCACTCCCATTTCACCCCTCCGTTCGTTCGAAATACCTGTCCAGTTGAACCTTAAATTTGTTTAGGCTATCAACTTCAACAACAAGTGATGGAAGTCGGTTCCACCAACCAACCACCCGCTGGCCAAAGGCAAATTTCCGCACATCTATCCAACACCCGTCCTTCCTCAATTTGAATTTATGCCCTCTGAGGTGATTATTCTGAGCAAGATGAAGAATCCCATTGGCATTGAGCATGCTCAAACCATTCAAAGCCTTATACACCTCTATCAGATCACCTCGCCGGTGCCTAGTCGCCAGACTCTGTAATTTGCAAAACTTAAGCCTTTCTTCGTAAGAGCAACCCTTTGTTCCATTCACTAATCTTGTTGCCCTTCTCTGTACCCGTTCCAGCAGCTCTACATCCTTCTTGAAATGAGGCCTCCAGACCTGTATACAGTACTCAAGATGTGGCCTAACCATTGCCTTATACAAGGGAATAATCACCTCCTTATCCCTGCTAGAAAAATTCCTGTATATCATTGACAAGACACCATGAGCTACTCTTGCAGCTCGTCTGCACTGCTCAGAGAACTTCATATCTGCCTGCACAATTACCCCCAGGTCCTTTTCATTCTCCACCACTGTCAGTGTAGTACCGCAGAGTTGATACGTTGCTCTGTGGTTACTGTTTCCCATATGTAGTACTTTACATTTGTCAATGTTAAACTTCATTTGCCACCTCTCAGTCAGTCCATCTGTTCAACCTTTCCAGATCCTGTTGCAGCAGCATAGCATCAGTAGTGTCCTTAACAACCCTGCCAACCTTTGTATCATCTGCAAACTTGGACATTAAACTTGATATACCATCATCAATATCATTCATAAACACCGAAAACAACAACGGACCCAACACTGAATCCTGAGGAACTCCACTAATAACATTAGTCCACGTTGAGCAGTGTCCATTGATTACCACTCTCTGTCTTCTGCCACTCAACCATCCCCTTATCCATAGCAGCAATTTGCCTCCAATGCCACACTGCTCCAATTTGTGCAGCAGTCTTCCATGTGCAACAGTATCAAAAGCCTTTCTAAGATCCATATATATAATATCAAAGTTATTCCCTGCATCCAGTTCTTTTGTGACTACATCATAGTATCCAATCAAATTGGTCAGGCAAGACCTGCCCTTAAAAAAACCATGCTGCATCTGAGCTATAACTGAATTCTTGTCTAGATGATCCTGCAGTGCTTCTTTAACCAGTGCCTCCATTAATTTACCTGGAACAGAAGTTAAACTAACAGGTCTATAATTACTTGTGTCAGCCTTTGATCCTCCTTTGTGAATTGGGGTTACATTTGCACATCTCCAGTCTATGGGTACCTCCCCTGAGTCCAAAGAAGCTCTCGTAATTATGGCTAGGGGTTTGCTTACTTCCTTTGCTGCCTCCTTTAATATAACTGGATAGATCCCATCCACCCCAGGTGCCTTTTTTATGTTTATCCTCAACAATCTCTCCTCCACTTTCCTCTCAGTTATTACAAAATCATCTAGCTCACTGCCAATGTTTACTTTACCTATGTCATTCTCCTTCCTGAATAACTCCTCATGCGTGAATGTAGATGCAAAATACTCGTTTAGATTGTTAGCCACCTGAGCAGGATCCTCAACTGTTGAACCATCAATATCCAGTGGACCAATCTGATTCATTCCTTTCCTTCTTGAGTTAAATAGGTAAAGAACTCTTTTCTGTTTTTCTTTGCATCCTTTGCCAAGGATTTTTCGTAGTCTGCCTTTGCCTGCCTAATCTCCTTTGTGACTTGGTTACAGACAAGCTTATATCTATCATAGGCGTCCATGTCACCCATTAATTTGTATGTATTCCATGCATTTTTCTTCTCTGCCACATGTCTCATTAGTTCATCTGACAACCATTTAGGCCTAAACCTTGAACAATATTTCTTAGTTGGTATGTAAAGCCTGGTAGCTTCCAAGATTAGTTCCTTGAATGCTTCCCATTTTGAGTTTGCTGTTGGTAACATCATCAGTTGGTCCCACTGTATAGAATTTAAATACTGTCTCAGACCATCATAGTCGCCTTTACGAAAACAAAAACCCTTCCCTTTACCTCTGATGGTAGTTACCTCCTTGAGTAAATCCACTTCAACACACTGTGATCACTGCCACCTAGTGGTTCATTTATCTGCAGATTCTTAATGCATGAAGAATCACTACTGATAATCAGATCAAGAGTATTGCTCCCTCTTTTTGCTGCACGAACATGCTGATGTAGAAAACAATCATCCAATAAATCCACAAAAGCCTTGCTAGTGTGTGAGTGATCAACCCACAAATTCCAGTCAAGATCTGGGAAATTAAAATCCCCCATTATAAGGCTCTCTGATTTACTGGCCCACTCTATTTCCCTGTACAATATCTTATTATACTCATCAGAGTCATTAGGCCTATAGCACACTCCTACTCTCAATTTTGATTTCCCTATGCTTATGTCACACCAAACTGGCTCGACACTGCCCTGTCCATCGATGTCGACTGGCTTCACTTCCTTGGATTTTATGTGTTTCTTAACTAATAGCATAACCCCTCCTCCCCTCCTGTCCTGTCTCTCCTTTCTATACATATTGTATATCCCAAATTCCAGTTCCGCATTCCTTATATCTGTGTGACACCACGTCTCTGATATCCCAACAATATCTGCCTTTGATGTTTCGAGCAATACCTCAAATTCATCAAATTTATTTACCAAACTCATAGCATTGGTGTACACGCAGGTATACATGCACCTGTTTCTATTCCTAGCTACCCTAACACAACCCATGTGTTTACTTGTACCGCAATGACTCCCAGCAGTCTCTGAAATATCCTGCATCTTGTTTTTCAGGCTTCTGCTCATTTCAATAGAAATGAGCAGAAGCCTGAAAAAGAATCAGGCAAGAATCACTTCCACCTCTGCCAGTGGCTACTGTTAATTTATTAGTCCTTGTATCCCCCGCAACTAGCAGTTTTCCGACCCTCCTAACATTGCCTCGACAGCATCAGCAAAAATTCTTGCACCCTTTCTATTTAAGTGTATCCCATCCCTGTAGAAGCAATCTCTCCAGTTAACAAGTACAGTCCAGGCTGAAAATAATTCTACCCCTTGAGCCTTGCACAATCCCTGCAGGGCCGAATTGATCGACAAGGCTCTCATCATATACTCCCTCCTATATGTCAGGAGGTAGTGAACATTCTACTGGAAATTTTGCAGGCAACTGTGGAAAATACAAATCTCTGTCTTTATTGCTAATTAGAATATAATGGTGGACAGGTGGATATCTGATAGTCTATCAAGATCGGTAAAAAATTTACATTTGTTATTTTTCCAATTAGCCATCCCTTACCTGCCCATCTCCTTCAATTCATGCACTGTACTAAGTACTTTAGGTTTTAATACTTTTTGTAATTTGGGGTATATAAAAAAAAAATTAAAATAAAGACAGATTTGTATTCTCCACAGTTGCCTACAAAATATGTTGGATGGTCCACATCTGAGCAGGCCAGCCAACACATTACACAGTCCCCCCCCCCACCTCCATGAATGCTCTGAGATTTCAAAGGATGGAATAAAATTTTTTACAAACTTTGACCATGGTAAGATTATTTGTTGCAGAATTGTAGTAGTAGTAGTGGTGGCATGCGATGCAAGAAAGAAAGTGTATGAGCTTATGCAGCATCAGCCAAAAAAAAAAAAATTACAAAACAATTCTCTCTGAATGTTTGTCCAGTTCCTCCTTAAATTTATTTAACCTCTCAACTTCCACAACGACAAATGGAAGTTTGTTCCAGTAATTAACAACCCGCTGGCTGAAAGCAAATTTCCGCACATCTATTCTACATCTGTCTTTCCTTAATTTGAATTTATGCCCCCTTAGGTTCTTAATCTGAACAAGTGGAAGAATCCCATCAGAATTCAGCACGCTCAATCCATTCAAGGCCTTATACACCGCAATCAGATCTCCTTGCAGGAGCTAAGTCTCCAGCCACTGCAATTTGCAGAACTTAAGCCTCTCTTGGTAAGAGGATCCCTTCATTCCCCTCACCAATTTTGTTGCCCTTCTCTGTACACGCTCAAGCAAATCTACATCCTTCTTAAAATGAGGCCTCCAGACCTGTAAGCGGTACTCAAGGCGTGGCCTGACAATTGCCTTATACAGAGGTGCCTTTTCCCTGCTAGCAAAATATCTATATATCATTGACAAAAACCCCATGACCTGCCCTGGCAGCCTGTCTGCATTGCTCAGAAAACTTCATATCTGACTGCACAATTACTCCCAGGTCTTTTTCATTTTCTACCACCTTAAGTGAGTACCACACAGTTCGTACGTTTCTCTGGGGTTACTTCTAACCATATACAGGACTTTGTATTTGTCAAGGTTAAACTTCAGTTGCCACTTCTCAGCTCATCTGCCCAAATTTTCTAGATCCTGTTGCAGTAGCACAATGTCATTACTATCATTAACACCCTGCCAACCTTTGTATCATCTTCAAACTTTGACACTAAGCCTCATATACCTTCATCAATATCATTGATAAATATATAAAACAACATTGGACCCGACACCGAACCCTGTGGGACTCCACTAATAACATTAGTCCACGAAGAACAGCACCCATTGATTACCACCCTCTGTCTTCTCCCACTCAACCATCCTTTTATCCATTGTAGCAAATTACCCTTAATATCATTCTGCTCCAATTTGCACAGTAGTCTTCCATGCGCAACAGTGTCAAAAGCTTTCCTGAAGTCCAAGTATATGATATATGAAAATTATTTTTTGCATCCAGTTCCTTTGTAACCACAAAGGAACTGGATGCAAAATTTGATTGGTTATTATGATGTAACCACATCATAATAACCAATCAAATTTGTCGGACAAGACTTTCCCTTAACAAACCCATGCTATGTCTGAATTATTGCTGCAGTCTTGTCTAGATGATTCTGCAATACATCTTTAACCAGTGACTCCATTATTTTACCCGGAACAGAAATTAAACTAACTGGTCTATAATTACTCGTGTCACCCTTCGATCCCCCTTTGTGAATTGGAGATACATTTGCACATCTCCAGTCCGTGGGGACCTCCCCTGAGTCCAAGGATGCTCTCATAATTATGGCTAAGGGTTTGCTTACTTCCTTTGCCGCCTCCTTTAATATAACTGGATAGATCCCATCCACCCCAGGTGCCTTTCTTATGTTTAACTTCAACAATTTCTCCTCCACTTTGTTCTCAGTTATTACAAAATCATTAAAGCACCCTGCTACAATTTGATAACCTTCTGGCATTTTAACCTCCTTTGTGACCTGATTGCTATTTGTGATTAAAAATAAGAAACTCATTGATAATCTTTGATTGGGATCTTAGAGTTTTTTTAATCAAGCAGTTTTGATTAGGTTGATATAATGCATTTTAATTGTAGTTTGTAGTGTCAATAAAGCAACCTTTAACCATCCAATTAAATATATATTTCATAAGAGAAAAATAAATAAATATCTGAAGATGATATGCTAATGACAGCATTATATTTTTTGTATCATGGGGCTTGGTTAACATGCATAATGTTTGTAAACAGGTACACACTTGCTGTGGCACTGGGAGCTAGGATGTGATGGACCATTATGTCTGGATCCAGGAAGGTCTCCTCAAATCACTGGCCATCAGTTTAAATTCTGAGTTTAACTAATGATTTTAAACACAAATAACAAGCAAACTAAAAATTTCAATATCTGTTATTAAAGATAACTGCAACTAATTACCCTGCACAACACAAATCAACAAGTGAAAATACATGAATCAATAACCTGAGCTAATTTTGGCTTTTACCACAAGTTTTCTGAGATACAAGAGTTAATGAATTTCTGGACATTTGTACAAGATGAACTGAGAATTTTTCAGACAAGCCCCTTCCCCCAACACTGCTGCTTTTATGTGCACATCAAGACAAGCAGAAACTTGCAATTTCACAATGCATTTGTTCCTCCTCCCATCATACTGTTAATTGTTTTTAGGAGCATCAGCAACTTAGATCATACTGTTCTGTTTCATATTATGTCTGTACAAGTGTATATTCAAGGACAATTTGCATGTTGTGTAGGCCAAAAAATCCAGAATAACTCAGGGGGGGGGCTACTCCTTCCACCTCAAGATTGACTAACTATAGCTTTGATTGACAAGACCTTTAGAAATTCCTCCAGTTGTCAACTCAAACTCAGATCTCTCCAAACAAATAAGCAGTAAAACCACCAACACAACCATGGAGAACCCCCCTTCTCCTCATGTAATATAAAACTTGTTTTCTGAGCGGCCCTGGCACACTAGTGTATCCCTAATGCAATTATATTTAAGTTGTATGTAATACAATTATAATGAATTTCTACAATTTCAAAATTCATTTATGAAGCCAATATAGCATCACATAGGGATGAGTTTTTATTTCTAGATAAATAAACAAGTACCACCTTTGAAGCAAAGGAAATCATAGATTGAATCATAAAGGAATCACAGAGAAAAAAAAAACTGAGATGAGTGGTGGTATAATCAACTGATAACTGGGATTTTTTCAGAAAAAGTGGAGCATGCCACAGTGTAGGTGGAAATGGACATCACCGAGATGGAAACTGAGACCACATATTTGTGAAATTAATGAGGAATTTTTTGGGAGGTTTAGATCTTTCATTAAGTTAGTTCTATTAATTTGAATATTTGTGATGCATTCAGTAGATAATGTAGGTCAAGAGACAAAGTAAATTCAATAGGTAAAGTAGAGGAGAGAAGCATATGAATTAATGAAATTTTTGGGTACGGCATAGCTCTTTAACATAATGTAGCCTCAACAATACACCCCCCCCCATATACAAACTACTTGGACTTTCTCTAGTCACAAGCTGATGTGGATGCCTCCTTAACAGTTTACCAATAGGCTAAGTCCAGTGGACTAACTAGCAGCCAGCATGCAAAAACTATTTGATTTGATACTGGATCTTACCAATCAGCCTATCATAATCTCAAAATCGTACTTATACTACATAATAGAAGAGATGGTACTTTCCAGACCTTTGCACTGGAAACTAAAAATGGGTTTCTCTACTGCAAGCCTCCAATGAGCAAAGTGATGGAATTACACTGGATGACGAAAGTCATCTACCACTCAGTATTGCCTGGTGGCAGAGATGGGAGGCATTCCACCTGTGTAATGTGAATGCCTTGACTCCTGTTCATATTGGTTCACACTTGGGTATCAACTTGAGCGGGTGTGCACCAACATCTTCAATAAACTAGGTGCAGTCTTTCAGGCCCTTGGGTGTGAACCAACATCTTCAATAAACAAGGTGCAGTATTTCAGGCCTTTGGGAGATGGAAAGGGGGGGGTATACCGAGGGTTACTAATAGTTACACCATTGCAAAAGTGCAAGTAGAAGAGTTGGTTTTTGCAGAACAATTACACTTTACCGATATAAGCATATAGATTTCATTGTAAATCCTGTTTTACCTCATATGCTACGGACTCGAACCCCGGTCACTCAACGCACGTGTACTTATGCACCTCACACCTGATTACTCAGACTCAGCGCTCTTTAACCTAATTTAAATTTTAATATTCTGAATTACTATTCAGCCATTTCTGAATGCCACTTATTGCATAAATAAGTAATAAAACAAAATCAAGCAGCTGATCCTAGTATTTTTATTTTGGGTTGCCACTTATTATAGAATTTCATGTTGATGTTGAAAATACTACTCAATATGTCTTCTACATGTAGTAAAATATACATTTTTTATCATCTGATATACTAATAGCCAATGCAGTATATATTTATTTTATAAATAGTATATTTTATTTGTTTGTAGACAACCAAGTCGTGGTAGCACAAGATGATAATGATGCAAATTACATGGGCAGAAAGTTACTAGAAGAATATAAAACATGGGAACTGACCGTAAATTTTAATAAGACAGAGTACATGAATCGAAGTGAGGATGTTCTGGATTTAGATGGAATACAGGTGGAAACTGTAAGTAATTTAAATACTTGGGTGCAATTATTGAGAGAAGACTGGAAATGCAGGAAATTGAGAGAAGACTGGGTGCAGGTAGAAAGGTCATAGGAATGCTCAATTATGTGCTATGGAATAAAAATATTATTAACAAAACTAAGCATCAAATATATAATGCAATATTACAAAGTGTTTTACTATATAGATGTGAGACTTAGACTTTAAATGAAAGTCAAAAAAATAAACTATTGGCTGTTGAGATGGATTTCTGGTGAAGATCGGCAAGAAAGTCTAGGACAAAAAAGGTTAGAAATGATGTGATAAGGAATACAATGAACGTCCAAAAAACCATCATTGATAAAATATAGAAGAAAAGATTGGAGTGGTTTTTGGCCATGTGAAGGGAATGGAGGACAACAGATTGCCCAGAAGAGCCATGGAGAAGGAAAATGAGAGGAAGACCAAGAAGGATGTGGATAGAAGGTGTGAGAGCAGCTATGAATAGAAAAGGACTGGTAGACGGAGATTGGGAAAATAGAAGAAAATGGAGAAAAATAAAATAAAATAAAGGAATGACTTTTTGATGTTAGTTCGAGGAGCACTGTTGTAATTACAGAATAAATCCTAAGAGAGATATTTTATTACGGTCAAGTCTCCTATAGCACGATAGTTGTGTTCCTAGAAACCCTTGTGCAATATAAACAAGAGGCCCTATGGGAAAAATAGGGTTAGGTGCCGACCACCCAAGATTGAACACATATTTGTAACCAAAACATTACCAAACACAATAAATTATCATAATAAAATAGGTAAGTATTTTATTACGACTATTATGTAATAAAATATTGCTAATGCTTTTGCTTCTATTGTAAGCAAATTTTTTTTTTGTTTTATTTTCTATCCAAAGAGATGACAGCCGTTCCATCTCTTCCAATTCTTTGTGTCTTAATCTAATGGATTTTAATTATACTTTGAGTTGTTCCTACTATGAAAGTTGTTTTTATTTTCTCTGCATTCTTTCTAATTCTCGGCGTTGCCTCATTTAGGCTTGTAGCACGTGCAATATCACGTGGTCTTTCATTTCGCTCAAAGCGTTTCACAGTTTCATATTTTTTCTCTATCGACAGAGGCAGGCTGGTCATAAGCCTTACCGGGAAAACCCGGGTGGGCTGGTGCGATTTTGGCCATAAACCATAGTATGAGGCCACTGCAAATTTTCCCAGGTAAGAATTTTTGACCCAGTCCGCCTCTGTTTATCGATATTGCTTTTCTTTTTCTCTCTGAATCTGTAGTGTCTTCACCAGGACGCTTCCTTTTCACACCTTTTAAGTATTTTACTGATTTTTAGGGAATAAAGCACAATTACAAAATGAGAAGGCACGCTTGATACACATAAACAAAGCTGGGCATGTGTAGCAACTGAATAAACAACACCGTAAAGGCAGAGATACACTATTAATACCTCACATTTTACTAAAGCACATTTCTGGGGGTTACTACCATAAAACAATAAAACCAATTTCCAGTTGCATTTCTGCTAGTGGAATCTGGTATAAACTGGTAGTAAACTCGATCTAATGTCATTTGTGATAATACCGATAGCTGGAATTGTGTGGGTTTTTACCTTATTATGGTAAAATGTGTTTCCCTTCACTGATATAAAAAACAAAAATACATTTTCAGAATCTTCTCTTCATTCCTATCGTGTTGCGTTCGGTTGGACTGATTCCGCGTTCGACTGCCATTTCTTGTAGACACAAAGGTTCGTGTTATATACAATATTGTTCCCCTATTTATAAATCGTGTATGATCAAATTCGTGTAGTGTAAACACGTGTTATACGGGGACTGGCTGTATTTTACTCATTTTTAGGGAATAAAGCACAATTACAAAATGAGGAGGCACGCTTGATACACATAAACAAAGCTGCGTGCGTGTAGCAACTGAATAAACAACACTGTAAAGGCAGAGGCACACCATGAACACCTCAATAGCTCACATTTCACTAAAGCACATTTCTGGGGGTTACTACCATAAAACAATAAAAACAATTTCCAGTTGCGTTCCTGCTAGTGGAATTGTGTGGGTTTTTACGTTATTGTGGTGAAATGTGTTTCCCCTTCACTGATATAAAAAACATAAATACATTTTCAGAATCTTCTCTTCATGCCTATTGTGTTGCATTCAGTTGGGGTGATTCCAAGTTCGATTGCCATTTCTTGTAAACACAAAGGCGAATTCATGTAGTGTAAACACATGTTATACGAGGACTGGCATACTGTATATTAAGGACTTGCTCTGTTTTACATTTTTTCATTAGCAGTATATTCATTCAACCACAAAACTTATTTTACCTCATACAGAAAGGTAAATGATATAATGGCAAAGTATTTGAAGTTAGACAGATAACAATCATCTGTGCAACTTCAAATTTGCTTGAGCTGAACAAAGACCACAAAGTCAGTGAGACATTTTTGAACACAGCGTTCAGTGTCAATGGTTGGTATTATTTTTATTAATAGTCCCAATTTATCCACCCTACATTGAAATACCACTGGCAGCACTATCTGTCAGCACAGAATAGTGCCATATTTCAGCTAAATAGCATGGACTTAAAAAAGCACCTGGGATCGATGGGATCTATCCAATCATATTAAGAGAGGCAAGCAAGGCTTTAGCTATAATTATGAGAGCATTCTTGGATTCAGGGAAGGTCCCTATGGACTGGAGATGTGCAAATGTATCCCCAACTCATAAAAGGAGATCAAAAGGTGACATAAGAAATTACAGATCTGTTAACTTACCATAACATAATGGAGTCACTGGTTAAAGAAGTAAATCCTGACCATCTGGACAGGAATGCAATTATACTGCAATCACAGCATGAATTGGTTAAAGGGCAGTCTTGGCTAACCAACATGACTGGATCGTATGATGTAGTGACCAAGGAACTGGATGCAAAAATAAATTTTGATATCATATATTTAGATTTCAGGAAGCCTTTTGATACTGTTGCACATAAGAGACTGCTTTATGAACTGGAACAATGTGGCATTAAGGACAATTTGCTGCTATGGATAAAGAGATGGTTGAGTGGGGAAAGATAAATATTTATTATCAGTGCACACTGCTCTTTCTTGGACTAATGTTATAAGTGGATTCCCACAAGATTCAGTGCTGGACTTGTTGTTTTCAATATTTATTAATGATATTGATGAAGGCATATCAGGCTTAATGTCAAAGTTCACAGATGATACAGAGGTTGACAGGGTGGTTAATGACAGTAATCAGGGTGAGCTACTGCAAAAAGATCTAGAAATGAGCCGATGGGCTGAGAATTGTCAGTTGAACTTTAACAATGACAAATGGAATGTACTGCATATGGGTAGCAGTAATACCAAATTAAATACAGTAAATAAATTTGATGAATTTGAAATGCTGGTTAAGACATCCAAATATGATATGTCGGGATATCAGAGATGTGGTGTCACTCAGATATAAGGGATGCAGAATTGGAATTTGCAGAGTATAATGTGCACAAAAAGGACAGGACGGGAAGAGGGGTTATGCTGTTAGTTAATAAACACAAAATCTAAGGAAGTGCATCCAGTTGACATAGATGGACAGTGCAATGTTCAGTCAGTTTGGTGTGATATAAGTGCTGGGAAAACAAAAATGACGGTAGGAGTTTGTTATAAGCCTAATGACTCTGATGAGTACAATGAACAATTAAAATTATACCGAGAAATAGTGGGCCAGTAAATCAGAGTGTCTTATAATTGGGAATTTTAACTTCCCAGATATAGACTGGAACTTGTGGGTTGGACACTAGCAAGGCTTTTGTAGATTTATTGGATGATTGTTTTCTACAGCAGCACATTAGAGAGGCTCAAAAGGGAGTAACACTCGATCTGATTATCAGCAGTGATTATTCATGCATTAAGAATTTACGGATAAAGGAACCACTAGGAGGCAGTGATCACAGTGTACTGATGTGAGTTTTACTTAAAGATGTAACTACCATCAGGAATAAAGGGAAGGGTTTTTGCTTTCATAAAGGCGACTACAGTGGTCTCAGAGATTTTTTAGATTCTATACAGTAGGACCAACTGATGATACAGTGGGACCCCAGAGTAACCCCAGAGAAACGTTCCAACTGTCTGGTACTACACTTAAGGTGGTAGAAAATGAAAAAGACCTGGGAGTAACTGTGCAGTCAGATATGAAGTTTTCTGAGCAATGCAGACAGGTTGCCAGGGCAGGTCATGGGGTTTTGTCAATGATATATAGGAATTTTGCTAGCAGGAGAAGGAGGTGATTGTCCCTCTGTATAAGGCAATGGTCAGGCCACGCCTTGAGTACTGCGTACAGGTCTGGAGGACTCATTTTAGGAAGGATGTAGATTTACTTGAGCGTGTACAGAGAAGGGAAACAAGATTGGTGAGGGGAATGAAGGGATCCTCTTACCAAGAGAGGCTTAAGTTCTGCAAATTGCAGTGGCTGGAGACTAGGCACCTGTGCGGTGATCTGATTGAGGTGTATAAGGCCTTGAATGGGTTGAGCAGGCTCAATGCTGATGGGATTCTTCCTCTTGCTCAGATTACAAACCTGGGGGAGGGGGCACAAATTCAAACTGAGGAAAGACAGTTGTAGAATTGATGTGCAGAAGTTTGCCTTTAGCCAGCCAGTAGTTGAATCCTTAAACAAACTTCCATCTATTGTTGTGGAAATTGATAGCTTAAATAAATTCAAGGCATAACTAGACAAAAGTTTGGAATGAATGGATCACTGAAATGGGAAGAGTTGTTTTTTTTTTTTTTTTTTGGCTGATGCTGTATAAGCTTGCTTTCTTTGCATCATTAGCATTTCTAATGCTAATAATAAAAAAAGACAAAAAATACTGAATATCCTTGAAATGTTTTTTTAATCATGAAAATTTTAGAATAACTATTCCCAATGTTAACCTACAGAAATTCAATAAAACTTACTATTAGTTTTTCTTTATCCATACTGACAAGATCAGAACCTTTAATATCCTTAGATTTGAAAAGTTCAGCATAACGACAAAGATTAAGAGCAGCCATCCATTCCACTACATTTGACGATGACCACTGACTAATTGGCTACAGAAATGGGAATGAATTATTAACATAGAGCATATTATATTAATCAATTTCTGAACTGCACCTGCCCCTTACAGATATTTCCATAAACATAAATTTGGTTTACCTAAGAGTATATAAATTTGATACCTAAACATATGGGACAATAGGGAGACCTCTGCTTTTGATATTAAATATTCTTTTCTAGAGAAATAGTCAATCATCAATGCTGCGTATTACTTAATATTTCTGAAGCTCTTTGCATCAATTAAAACATTTTCAAAGACTTTCAAAAATTAATCCCTTACGGTATTTAGGGCATATCACAGGTTGAAACAAAAACTAGGGCTATTTTGATGGCAATGGGGATCTTTCAAACCTGTGAAACAGAGATATCTTAAATAATACTTTCCTCAAAGATATTATAAGTTATGGCTACAGTTGAAAAGAATGGTTTAGGAGCACAAAACAGCCAAAATAAAATTGGAATTGACCCCCCCCCTTCTCCTATGTATTAACACCTAGTTGATATTCCAAAAAATTCACCAAAATTAGTCTATTCCAATTACTAGAATGTCTATTCCAATTACTAATTTGGGCATCTGAGAGGGGCTTAGAGGGGAACATGTATCTTGTGTGTTATCAGACACAGCCTAAAACACTGATGGATCCAATATCTCTCTATTACAGAATATTTAGGAGAAGTCCGGTTGGCCAGCCTCCCTAAAATCCACTCATGCACACCTTCTCGATGGTAAGCCCTGTTCCATCACTTAGGTGGCAACGAACGTGTAGAGTGGTTCTCTTCGAGACGCCTGCTCAGCGTGAAGAGGAAAAGACCAAACCCTCCAGCATATGACAGCACGACAGAGCAAATGGCCCTCAGTCCCCAGCAGCTTTCACTCTCCCTCTTACGGCAGCGAGAGGATCAGAGTGGAAGCAGAGGTTACTAAGAATCTCTGGGTATGACCAGGCTGCCATGCACGGAAACTGAACTTGGCCTGTTATAACGTAAGATCGCTCATCGGCAAAGACAGGATATTAGAGCTGGAAAAGGAATTAGAAAATGTGAATTGGAATATCATCGATTTGGCTGAAACAAGAAGAAGAAATGAATTACTTATAAGTTTATCAAGTGAAAATCTGCTGTACACCAATGGAAACAGTGAAAGGAGTGAAGATGGAGTTGGCTTTCTGGTCCATAAAGATTTTAAAAACAACATTTTGGAATTCAAAAGTACATCACCAAAGGTGTCAAGACTAATACTCAAGATTTCTAAGAGGTACAAGCTAAAGGTTATAATGATTTATGCAACAACATCAAGCCATGATGATGATGAAGAGGTTGAAGAAATGTACACCGAAATTGAGAGTCTTCTAGATGAGCAGAAAACCCACTACACTATTATTATGGGAGACTTCAATGCTAAGGCTGGAAAAAGGCAAAACAGCGCAGAAAGAGGAACTATAGGAAATTTTGGAATTGGTGAAAGAAATAAAAGAGGTGAAAGACTTGTGGAATTTGCAGAATCTCAAGGGCTGTCAGTAATGAACACTTTTTTCAAAAAAAAAAAAAGGGTGGACAGAAAGTGGACATGAAAGAGTCCAAATGGATTAACAACTAATGAAATCGACTTCATCCTCACTAACAGAAGGTATATTGTGAATGATGTTACCGTGCTGAATAAGGTAAATGTTGGAAGTGATCACAGAATGGTAAGATGTACACTTGATATAGATGTAGGAAAGGAAAAAAACTGACTCGAGTAAATAATACAAAGGTCTTTGAGATAACAGAGGAGGAGAAAAAGCAGTATGTACTGGAACTTAAGAACAAGTTTGAGCTTCTGCAGACTGCTCAGGACCAAGATATCGACGAGGAATATTACAACTTTCTGAAAGTGATAAAGCCCAAGAAACCTATAGGGAAAAAGAAATCCAAAGAAGAAAAAATTAGTCAAGAAACACCTGTCATGATGAACCGAAGACGACAAATGAAGGGCAAGAAAAACACTGACAGCGAGAAAATTGAGTATACTGAGTTATGCAAAGCCATTAGAAAGAAACTCAGAGAGGACATAAGAAGATTTAACACAAGAAAAGTAGAACAAGAATTAAGGGAAAACAAAGGATTTAAATCAGCAGCCATGAGCAGTAACACAGAAAGACAAATGATACTGAAACTGAAGAATAGTGATGGTGTACTTATAAACAGCAGAGAAGGCATAATTCAAATAGCAGAAGACTACTAAAGTGATTTTTACAAGGAGGGAGGGAATGATGCCAGCTTGTTTGTTTGTTTGTTATTAGGAGCATTAGCAACTAAGGCAATATTGCTCCGGGGATATGCGGTGGTCATTCCCTGACCTTTCCGCATCCTCCGTATTTGGTGGTCACGGGCTCGAACCCTGGTCTAATCAAGAAGCGTGTGCTACGCACTGCCGCTCTGCCCACCTGGCTACGGAGGCGCCCCAATGATGCCAGCAGTGGGGAAGATGGATTGCAAAGTAGCAACACATACGACATACCCGATATTCCTCCTGATGAGGGAGAACATGCATTCAAGAAAATGAAGAATCAGAAAGCCCCGGGGGAAGATGAAGTTACTGTAGAGTTGTTAAAATTGGGAGGAAGAGACATAACACAAAAACTGGCAAGGCTCTTCACAAAGTGCATTAGAAAAGGTGTGACGACTAAGCAGTGGAATAATGCAATCATAGTTTTGCTGCATAAGAGAGGAGAAGGCATAAATCAGAAATTGGAAATTATAGACCAATTAGCTTGTTATCCCACATCAACAAGTAGTTCACAAGGGTCATTACTAACAGATTAGAAATAATACTTGATGAGAATCAACCGAAAGAGCAAGCTGGCTTTAGGACAGGATTCTCAACTATGGATCACCTTCACGTAATATCACAGCTAATGGAGAAAGCAAATGAATATAAAACACCATTATGCCTGGCATTTGTGGATTATGAAAAGGCATTTGACTCCATACAGCATAAGGCAATGTTTCGGGCACTGGAAAGACAAGGCATAGATATCCCATATATTATGATTTTGAAGAAAATATATGAGAGTGCTACCTCCTTTATTAGACTAGACAAAAACAGTAGGAAATTTAAAATCGAGAAAGGAGTTCGACAAGGAGACACAATATCTCCGAAGCTGTTTACTGCTGCCCTTGAGGAAGCTTTGAGAAGATTAGACTGGTCGCAGAAAGGAGTCAATGTGAACGGAGAGTATCTAAACCATTTACGATTTGCAGATGACATTGTGGTCATAAGCCACGATCCCAAAGAATTACAGGAAAATCTTAATCAGTTATGCACAGTTAGTAAGGATTTTTGACTAAAGATGAATATGGCTAAAACCAAAGTAATGATGAACAAGTATGCCACAGAAAGGGAAATAATCATTGAAGGAGCAGTAATTGAAAAGGTGGAGTCATATACTTATCTGGGACAAGTTATTAGCTGTAATAATGATAAATGGCTGGAAGTCAAGAGAAGAATAAATTTTGGATGGATAGCATTCAGGAAATATAGTCACATACTGAAGAGCAATATCCCAGTTTGTCTGAAACGTAAAATAATGAACCAATGTATACTCCCCACCATGACTTATGGAAGTGAAACTTGGGCACTCACCAAAAGAATGAAAGAGAAGCTAAGAACTACACAGCGAAGAATGGAACGAATTATATTGGGAATCAGACTGTTAGATAAAAAAAGAGAAACACATGGATTAGGCAGCAAACTCAAGTAAAGGACATTCTTATCAAAACTAAAGAACTAAAATGGTCTTGGGCAGGACACATAGCTCGAAGACATGATGACAGATGGACTAAGAAAATAACAGAATGGTAATCAAGAGGAGCTAGAAGAAAACCTGGAAGACAAAGGCGGAGATGGATAGATGAAATTCATGAGTTTTTGGGTAGTAAATGGATGGTCAGTGCTCAAAACAGAAGGAACTGGAAAGTTGCTGGAGAGGCCTTCATCCTGCAGTGGATTGAAAATGGCTGATGATGATGATGATGAGCAGTAGTTGAATCAACCGATAACTGAGATTCTGTCAGAAAAAGTACATGGGGTTTGGCAGACTGCAAGTGGAAATGGACATCGTTGAGATTAGAATTGAGACCACATATATTTGTGAAATGAATTAGGAAGTGTATGAGAGGTTTAGATCTTTTCGCAGATAACCTTGCTCTATTGGTTTGACAATTCATGGTGTATTCAACAGTAAGAAAAAGTGGGTGGGACATGCTGTTTGAAGTCATGAAATTTTTGGATATGGCATACTCGTGGTAAGAATATACCCAGATCCTTGACATAACGTGGCCTCGACAATGCTCCCCACATACACACTACTCAGACTCCCTCCAGTCACTATCTGGCAGAGTAGAAGTAGCAAGATTATACACTAGCTGATACAGAAGCCTCCTAAAGAGTTACCGATAGGTTTGGTCTGGTGTACTAACTAGCAGCCGGCCTGCAAACACTGTTTTAGAGCTGTACCTTCGAAATGTAAGGAATAATGGATCTCGCCACGATGTTCATCATAACCTCAAAAGTCATCAATCATACTGCATGATGGAAGAGATGGGGAAGGGTTGACCGGAACTTAGCTCTAGAGACTAAACATGGGTTCCCCCACTTCAAGCTTCCAATAAGCAAAGTGGTGGTATTGCACCGGTTGATGCGAGTCATCTACCACCTAGTACTGCCTGGTAACATAGAGGGGCGGCATTCCTCCATGTGGTGTGGGCGGCACACCTCGACCCCTGCTTACGTTGGTTCACACCTTGGTGGTCGCCCACCATGTACTTGTGCATGGAGGTTATACCCAGGATTACTAAAAGTCTCACCATCATGAAGGTGTAAGCAGAGGATTTGGCTGTCACAGACTGCACGGACTTCGCGCCAAAATTGGGTCCACTTGATTGAGTGTCACCGGAATATCAGTTCCATCAGTGTTTTAGACTCCCAGGTAGCAAGTACAGCTTGTCTGGCATATCTGAGAGAATGTCTTTGACAACTTCAAGGACCTAATGACCATTCCATAGTGTCCCACAAGTGCTCTATGGGATTAATATTGAGAGAGTTCAAAGGCCAATCAATATGCTGGAAGTCAGAACTGTGTTCCTGAAACCATTCCTACAACAATTGCCCAATGGCTCGGCGCATTGTAATCTTTTTGACAATGCGCCGATGGGAAAAAGTTTCCCATCGGCCATTTGGGAAAAAGTCTAACGGAGTGGGGTGTACACAGTCAGAAAGCAGTTGACAATAGTGGAGTCCACTGATACGTTGTTTCACATGCACCAGGGTCCGAGTTCCTGCCAGTGAAATATGCCCACACACCATACAACCGCCTCCACTGGCATGCACTTTTGATACCATGCATGATGGATCCAAAGCCTCATGTTGTTGACACCAAATCCGAACATGACTATTGACAGTGTGGAGTAAATAACGTGACTCATCCAACCAGAACACCTTCTTCCAGTCTTCTAGCATCCAACTTGCATGGTCTTTGCACCAGGCAAGTCTTTAATGGTGATAAACCTTGGTTAGGAGAGGATACTGTAGGGGTTGTCTGCTGGCATAGCCCAGACATGCAAGCGTAGGATGCATGATCATGCCAGATATTGTTACGGGTTGGCCCATGTTGTATTGGGTAGTCAACTCTTCAATGCTGCTGGGCCTGTTCGCCTGTATGAGTCATCGGACCGAGCGCTCACTTCTAACACCAACCTTTCACTGACCTTTGCAGTTTTGCCATCAGGTCATTGTTTGACCATTTTGACGCCAGTCCTGGTACACTTTAACTACAACGGCTCTCGAACACCCCACCAGTTCAGCTGTTTGGGAAATCGAGGCACCAGCTTGTCGAGCACCCACAATCTGTCCTTCATTGATGTCCGATAAATCCTTCCTTTTACCCATCACGCTCGGAATTTTACTACCTACTGAACCACTGACACCTTATCTATGCTAGTTCCAGTATAATAGTAGGTCGACTAACTCCGCACTTTCGTACCTCACGTGGTCAACGGGTGGCATTCAGTTTTCACAGGGGTGGTCATAATTCAGTGATCACTCAGTGTATATCTGTTTCTATTAGTCACTCAACACTTTGAATTATATATATAGGGGTCTGCAAACTTTTTTTTTTTATTTTTGAAGGGGTCCGTAAACTTTTTTTATTTTATTTTTGAGGGGGCCTGTAGATCTCAGTAGTTTGGGAACCACTGTCCTATGTTAAAACATAAGCAGCCATTATAGGCTTACAATCCTAAGAATATTTCAACTGTCAACAACCCATTTTTAAACATATATTACTATTATTATTAGCCATATGGTGCAACGAAGCCTGTGGCCTCTGCTGTACCATCCAAAAAAAATTTTGAGAGAGCGCTCAGAAGTAGAAGGGATATCCAACTCAGGACCCTGGGGTTTGCTGAATATTAATCATCTCGTTCTCAAAAGTTGTGCCACCCTGTAGATTTCAACTTGCTTTTTAAGACCTGTATAAATAAACTTTGAAGGCTTGTTTTAAAGACTAAATTAATCCGTTAAATTTGGAGCACAAAATCCAACAATTCACCGACTTCAGCACCAATGGACACCTAGGTGAAGAGAGAAACTCAAATAGGTATTTTTTTATATATATATATATATATATATATATATATATATCATCATCAGCCATTTTCAATCCACTACAGGATGAAGGCCTCTCCAGCAACTTTCCAGTTCCTTCTGTTTTGAGCACTGGCCATCCATTTACTACCCACAAACTCATGAATTTCATCTATCCATCTCCGCCTTTGTCTTCCAGGTTTTCTTCTAGCTCCTCTTGGATACCATTCTGTTATTTTCTTAGTCCATCAGTCATCGTGTCTTCGAGCTATGTGTCCTGCCCAAGACCATTTTAGTTCTTTAGTTTTGATAAGAATGTCCTTTACTTGAGTTTGTTGCCTAATCCATGTGTTTCTTTTCTTATCTAACAGTCTGATTCCCAATATGATTGGTTCCATTCTTCGCTGTGTAGTTCTCAGCTTCTCTTCCATTCTTTTGGTGAGTGCCCAAGTTTCACTTCCATAAGTCATGGTGGGGAGTATACATTGGTTCATTATTTTACGTTTCAGACAAACTGGGATATTGTTCTTCAGTATATGACTATATTTCCTGAATGCTATCCATCCAAAATTTATTCTTCTCTTGACTTCCAGCCATTTATCATTATTACAGCTAATAACTTGTCCCAGATAAGTATATGACTCCACCTTTTCAATTACTGCTCCTTCAATCATTATTTCCCTTTCTGTGGCATACTTGTTCATCATTACTTTTGTTTTAGCCATATTCATCTTTAGTGCAAAATCCTTACTAGCTGTGCATAACTGATTAAGATTTTCCTCTAATTCTTTGGGATCGTGGCTTATGACCACAATTTCATCTGCAAATCGTAAATGGTTTAGATACTCTCCGTTCACATTGACTCCTTTGTGCGACCAGTCTAATCTTCTGAAAGCTTCCTCAAGGGCAGCAGTAAACAGCTTCGGAGATATTGTGTCTCCTTGTCGAACTCCTTTCTCGATTTTAAATTTGCTACTGTCTTTGTCTAGTCTAATAAAGGATATAGCACTCATATATTTTCTTCAAAATTATAATATATGGAGTATCTATGCCTTGTCTTTCCAGTGCCCGAAACATTGCCTTATGCTGTATGGAGTCAAATGCCTTTTCATAATCCACAAATGCCAGGCATAATGGTGTTTTATATTCATTTGCTTTCTCCATTAGCTGTGATATTACGTGAAGGTGATCCATAGTTGAGAATCCTGTCCTAAAGCCAGCTTGCTCTTTCGGTTGATTCTCATCAAGTATTATTTCTAATCTGTTAGTAATGACCCTTGTGAACAACTTGTAGATGTGGGATAACAAGCTAATTGGTCTATAATTTCCAATTTCTGATTTATCTCCTTTCTTATGCAGCAAAACTATGATTGCATTATTCCACTGCTTAGGCGTCACACCTTTTCTAATGCACTTTGTGAAGAGCCTTGCCAGTTTTTGTGTTATGTCTCTTCCTCCCAATTTTAACAACTCTACAGTAACTTCATCTTCCCCCGGAGCTTTTTGATTCTTCATTTTCTTGAATGCATGTTCTACCTCATCAGGAAGAATATTGGGTATTTCGTATGTATTGCTACTTTGTAATCCATCTTCCCCACTGCTGGCATCATTCCCCTGCTCCTTGTATAATTCTCTATAGTAGTCTTCTGCTATTTGAATTATGCCTTCTCTGCTGTTTATAAGTACACCATCACTATTCTTCAGTTTCAGTATCATTTGTCTTTCTGTATTACTGCTCATGGCTGCTGATTTAAATCCTTTGTTTTCCCTTAATGCTTGTTCTACTTTTCTTGTGTTAAATCTTCTTATGTCCTCTCTGAGTCTCTTTCTAATAGCTTTGCATAACTCAGTATACTCAATTTTCTCCCTGTCAGTGTTTATCTTGCTTTTCATTTGTCGTCTTCGGTTCATCATGACAAGTGTTTCTTGACTAATTTTTTCTTCTTTGGATTTCTTTTTCCCTATAGGTTTCTTGGGCTTTATCACTTTTAAAAAGTTGTAATATTCCTCATCAATATCTTGGTCCTCAGCAGTCTGCAGAAGCTCAAACTTGTTCTTAAGTTCCAGTACATACTGCTTTTTCTCCTCTTCTGTTATCTCAAAGCCCTTTGTATTATTTACTCAAGTCAGTTTTTTCCTTTCCTTTCCTACATCTATATCAAGTGTACATCTTACCATTCTGTGATCACTTCCAACATTTACCTTATTCAGGACGGTAACATCATTCACAATATATCTTCTGTTAGTGAGGATGAAGTCGATTTCATTAGTAGTTAATCCATTTGGACTCTTCCATGTCCAATTTCTGTTCACCCTTTTCTTGAAAAAAGTGTTCATTACTGAAAGTCCTTGAGATTCTGCAAATTCCACAAGTCTTTCACCTCTTTCATTTCTTTCGCCAATTCCAAAATTTCCTATAGTTCCCCTTTCTGCGCTGTTTTGTCTTTTTCCAACCTTAGCATTGAAGTCCCCCATAATAATAGTATAGTGGGTTTTCTGCTCATCTAGAAGACTCTCAATTTCAGTGTACATTTCTTCAACCTCTTCATCATCATGTCTCGATGTTGGTGCATAAATCATTATAATCTTTAGCTTGTACCTCTTAGAAATCTTGAGTATTAGTCTTGACACTCTTGGTGATGTACTTTTGAATTCCAAAATGTTGTTTTTAAAATCTTTATGGACCAGAAACCCAACTCCACCTTCACTCCTTTCACTGTTTCCATTGGTGTACAGCAGATTTCCACTTGATAAACTTATAAGTGATTCATTTCTTCTTCTTGTTTCAGCCAAACCGATGATATTCCAATTCACATTTTCTAATTCCTTTTCCAGCTCTAATATCCTGTCTTCACCAATGAGTGATCTTACGTTATAACAGACCAAGTTCAGTTTCCATGCATGGCAGCCTGGTCGTACCCAGAGATTCTTAGCACCCTCTGCTTCCACTCTGATCCTCTCGCTGCCGTAAGAGGGAGAGTGAAAGCTGCTGGGGACTGAGGGCATTTGCTCTGTCGTGCTGTCATATGCTGGAGGGTTTGGTCTTTTCCTCTTCACGCTGACCAGGCGTCTCGAAGAGAACCACTCTACACGTTCGTTGTCTCCTAAGTGATGTAACAGGGCTTACCATCGAGAAGGTGTGCATGAGTGGATTTTAGGGAGGCAGGCCAACCGGACTTCTCCTAAATCTTCTGTAATAGAGAGATATTGGATCCATCAGTGTTTTAGGCTGAGTGTCTGATAACACACAGGATACCAGAAACGAGTAAGTATGAGGCATTACGTCGAAAAGGGCTGTCAATCCACTGAAAGCCCCCAATGAAGTAGGGGATTGATGGCCACGTGGTGTAATGCAATACGTTATATTATTATATAAATTTGTACAGTATTTAAGATTTAGTATTATTATATAAATTTATACAGAAATTAAGATTTAATAATTATTTTGCTACAGATAAAATGTTTTCATTAGTAAAATGTTATGAAAAATCATTATCATTTAGCATTATACTTTTTATCTTAACTCAAAATGTATAGGCCATATGGAATGAAGATAACCAAACTAGGTTAACTTGATTACAAATTTGTATGAACACTAATACTTATATGAAAAACACCAATAATCGGTAACAATCTACAATTAAACGAATATATACTTGCATGTATAATGTACAATTGGCCTATGGCAAAAATACAATGGCATTAACGCAGCACAGAAGAACTCGCAAATCTAAAAGAATACATACATCTAAACGTAATAACCGCATTATATATATATTATTTTTAATTAATTAATTTTTTTTTTGGGCAGTGCAGCAAAAGCTTAGGGCTTCCTTGCATCAAGTGGCTATTAATAATACCGATACTTACCACATCTCTGTCAATAGTAATGGGAGGTAAAGCATCTGCAGACCTCTGGCATACATGAGTGGGAGCAAATGGCACACACACATTGTGGAAGCAACCATGGCATTCTGAAGGAGAAGTAAAGCCAGAAGTAAGGTGAATGACAAAAACAAGACTCATAATAAAATGGCAAAAACTTAAATGGATTTGAGGAAAAGTGAGTCGATATTTTCTAGTTTTAATAAATAAGAAGCTTAGTAGATTAAATTTTTCTCCTTTGCTTGTGGCTGTTAATTTAATAATTAAAATCACTGGAGATGCAATATATGATGCCCAATATCACCATTTAAAGTTGTCTTGAATAACACTCTGTGTAATCTGATATATGAAGGCCAAAGAACATACACAGGAAAATATCATTTATAAAAAAAGAACTTCACTGTTTAGGGTTGGAATGTATGGAATTAAATCGATACATTTTGATCTAACCCTAAGCATCTCTTTAACAGTGGACATAAATAAGTACAGTAATACCCCGACTTACGCTACCCCGACTTACGCGAACTCGGAGTTACGCGGTTCTTGATTTTTTCGTTTGGCAACGCTGCCGCCCACTATCTTCAAGGTCGTTTTTCATGTGTTATCGATATACGGTGCGACGGCGGAGAATGAGAGCGAAAGATGAACAAAATTCAACTTTGCTGCTTTTATGTTTTTTATATCAGTGAAGGGAAACACATTTCACCATAATAACATAAAAACCGACACAATTCCAGCTATCGGTATAATCGCAAATGCAATTAGATCGAGTTTACTACTAGTTTATAACAGATTTCACTAGCAGAAAGGCAACTGGATTTTTATTGTTTTATGGTAGTAACCCCTAGAAATGTGAGGTGTTAATAGTGTATGTTAATAGCCTTTATGGTGTTGTTTATTCAGTTGCTACATGCGCGCAGCTTTGTTTATGCATATCAAGCGTGCCTCCTCGTTTTGTAATTGTGCTTCATTTCCTAAAAATGAGTAAAATACTTAATTAAAAGGTGTGAAAAGGAAGCGTCCTGGTAAAGACACTGCAGATTCAGAGAGAAAAAGAAAAGCAATTATCGATAAACAGAGGCGGACTGGGTCAAAAATTCTTACCCGGGAAAATTTATAGTGGCCTCATACTATGGTTTATGGCCAAAATCACACCGGCCTCCGGCCCACCGGGGTTTCCCCCAGTAAGGCTCATGGCCAGTCCGCCTCTGTCGATAGAGAAAAAATATGAAATTGTGAAACGCTTTGAGCGAAAGCAAAGACCATGTGATATTGCACGTGCTACAGGCCTAAATGAAGCAACGTCGAAAAGCACATGACAATTGCAAACTTCAGTTTGAAAATTGAAAAGGGCTCAATTGTAAAGGGCTTAAAAATTTTAGAAAACATAGACTCCAACGAAGAACGCGTTATAGCTACAAAGCAAGGAATAAAAAAATTATTAGCTTGCTACGAAGAAATTCTGCGTGAAAAAAAGAACGCGCTGTGTCGTCAGACGAATTTGTTAGATTTTATGAAGCCATCGACATCGAAATAACTTTTTAACGTAAGTCATTTATTTTTTTAATACATATTTTGTATTAATATGTATAAAGAACTGCAATTTTATTAATATTTTTCTTCTAAACTAGTGTTTTTGTTAGTCCTTGGTCCCAATTAAGTAAAATTTATATGTATTTATATGCAAAGTTGTACCCCGACTTACGCGATTTTCGTCGGACCCACCTATCGCGTAACTTCGGGGTATTACTGTAATAAGTAAATTCACAGTATATTTATTAAGTCAAAATATGTGAAAGCAAATATCAAAGAATGAGGGTAAGGACTTTTATTTGTACGTAAATATGATTGGTAGTGGTGATTAGCAATAATCTATTAAACATAATAGAACTGGTACTCATGTTATAAATTCTTCAAGATCTTTAGTAGTATAGACATAATTTGGGAAGATGTAAACTGAAACAACAATTAGATTAATTTTGAGAACAATATTGAAAGCAACTGCTTCCAAGGAAATTTGCAGTGGAATGCACTTTGATTTTAACAGAATTGCCATGCCTCCTCATATGGAGGAGTTAATTCCTGTCTTTAAAGCATAATGTGTAATTTTTGACCTTGGGAATTCCTCAGGAATCAGTTTATTCCCGAGATCAGGTTGGTTGGTTGTTGTTGGGTTTTTTTGGCACAAAAGCAACTTTGGCCATATTGCGCCTATCTATTAATGTTTAGTGACAAGGACGTTTCTATTTCTTAAATATGCTTTATATCTGGTCAAAATATCCTATTAATTTTAAAAATGTAAATATATTTTCAATGTTGGAGTTATCGCCTAGGATTTGTGATAAGGTCAGAGAATCTTGGAAATTTATAGGGAGATGGAAGGCTGATTGTCGCGCCATGCGGTATTGTGGACATTCTATAAGGAAATATTTTACAGTGAGTTGACAAGAACAGTGAAGGCATTCTGGAGGATTTGCTTTGGTGAGTAAATAGTTGTGCGTAAGATGTGTATGTCCAATGCGTAATCTGGATATAATGACTTCTTCATGGCGATTCTTGCGAAGACTCGATTTCCATGGCTGTAGCTCATGTTTTATTTGAAACAGTTTATTGTTTAATTCATTTTGCCACATTTGTGACCACTGATTGTGGAGAAACTGTTTTATGATTGGTCTGTAATCGGTATATGGAACTTTGCAAAACCTTTGGTTTGTGTTTGTAGGATTCTTTGCTGCTTGATCAGCTCTTTCATTACCTTCAATGCCTGTATGTCCTGGGATCCAACAGAATTTTACTTGCCTCATTTTGCTTTTTAAGTTTCACAAGGTGAGCTTGTATCTGATAGAGAATGGGATGTGATGGAGTCTGTCTTTGTTGGAGAGCTTGTATTGCACTCAATGAATCTGTGTAGATGAGATGTTTTAGAAGAGGGGAAGAATCTATGTATTTCAAGGCCATTTCTAGGGCGAATAGTTCAGCGGAATAGCTACTGCATTGGTTTGGAAGTTGTTGTGAGAGAACAGTGTCTGGAGATACCACTGCAGCACCAACTTTGGTGTCTATTTTAGAGCCGTCTGTATATATATGAAGGTATTCCGAGAACTGTGATGAGTGGGCTGCATGCATCTGTTTTATGTTGACGTTTGCCAGAGTGCTTTTTCCCCATTGTTGAAAATAAGTGTCACAGTTTGGTGTGAAAGTGTGCCATGGTGGAATACTTATGCTATTATCCTCGTGTACATTTTCAAAGCTTAGGCCCCATTTTGAGATTGTTTCTTTTAGTCGTATTTCGGCTGGTTTATTTACTGTGGGTTTATTGCTGTAGAGGATTTCCAACTGTGGATTGAAAAGATACTGCCAAGTAGGATGGTGAGGAAGACTTTGGATTTTAATTGCATAGTTTAATAGCAGCATTTGCCTCCGGAGATATAATGAGGGCTCATGAGTCTCTGCATATAAGCTTTGTACTGGTGATGTTCTGTATGCACCTAAAGAGATTCGTAAGGCACTATGATGTATGGAATCGAGCCATTTGATGACACTTGGTCTACACGAACTATACACAGGGGCTCCATAGTCTAGTCTTGATCTGATTATAGCATGGTATAGGTGAAGAAGTGTGAACCGATCGGCTCCCCACTTCATTGCAGAAAGAACTCTGAGAATATTTAGTTTTTTTTGACAAGTTGTTCGGAGGTATTTGATGTGTTCCAAAAAGTTAAGTTTTTTGTCAAGAATCAGGCCAAGGAAACGTATACTATTAGCTAGAGGTATCAGCTGGTTTTCTAGTTTTATTTCTGGATCTAGATGCATTTTTCGTTTTCTACAGAAGTGTACAGCTATTGTTTTTTGTTCTGATAATCTGTAGCCATTGTTTTTAGTCCACAGTTCTATTTTGTTCACTGCGCTTTGTAATTGTCTTTCTATCATGTTCATGTTTTGTGAATGGCACGAGATAGTAACATCATCTGCATAAAGGAATGTTTCAACTGTTTTTGGCAGGTCTTTTATAATAGAGTTTATTTTGATGACAAATAAGGTTGCACTCAGCACTGAGCCTTGGGGTACTCCTTCTTCCTGTGTGTATATTTTTGACAGATCATTTTGGTATTTTACCTGGAAGGTTCTAACTTTCAGAAAATTTTTTACCAAGAGTGGTAAGTTTCCTCGCAAACCGATATTGTGGAGATCTTTAAGAATGCCGTATCGCCAGGTAGTATCAAAGGCTTCTTCTATATCAAGACTGATCATTATTAGATGCTCATTCCTTAGAAAAGCATTGCGGATATTTGCTTCTGCTTTTATCATGGGGTCCAGAGATGATCTATTTTTACGAAATCCGTATTGAGTTATGTTAAGTACGTTATATGTTTCCAGAAACCAGGTTAATCTGTTGTTCACCATTTTCTCGAGGATTTTCCCAAGGCAACTTGTTAGCGCTATTGGTCGATAATTTGTAGGGATCGTGTGATCTTTGCCAGGTTTTGGTAAGGCAATTATAAGGGAGTGAAGCCAGGAATTTGGATAGTAGTTTTCCGTATAAATTCTATTGTATAGCATAAGCAATGCCTTTAGAGATTTTTGATTAAGTTGTTGGATCATTTCATAGTGAACTCCATCAGGTCCTGCTGCACTCTTCCTAGACTTAGCCAGAACTTTTTGTAATTCTTCTATGTTGAAAGGTTGGTTATATGGGAGTTGTTGGTTGGTTTTAAAATTTAGTCTGTATTTTTCAGCTACAGTTTTAGTTTTCTGAAAAGATGGAGTATATGCCGATACTGCTGATATATTTGCGAAAATAGTTGCCAGTAAGTTTGCGATTTCCTTGGGGTTTGTTATCTCCTGTCCATTCCAGATTATTAGTGGAGTTGGAACTGAAAGAAATTTCCCATTTAGTTTTCTGATTTTGTTCCATATGACACGGGTATCTGTATTTTTGTTAATTGTGGAGGCAAAACGTATCCATGATTCCTTTCTACTTTTACGCTGGAGATATCTAGCTTTGGCTCTGGCTTTTTTAAAATTTATGAGATTGATGAAAATGGGATATTTTCGGAAGAGATTCCAAGCTTTGTTCTTCTCTCTTTTGGCCATACTGCATTCTTCAGTCCACCATGCTGTGCCATGTTTATGGCATTTTCCAGATGACCGAGGAACTGTAGCTTCAGCTGCTATTAAAATTTGGTTTGTGACATGAGCTGTAGCATTGTCTATGGGCTGAGTGGTGATTATTTGTTCATCTATTGCTGCAATTGTTTTATATTTAGTCCAGTCAGCTTTATGGAATCTCCATCTTTTTTGGCCATCGTGATGTGCAACATCATTTGTTAGTATTTTGCAGACCACAGGAAAATGGTCGCTATTTAGTGGATTCTTCAATATTGACCATTCAATCAATGGGTATAGGACAGGTGAACATATGGATACGTCAATTGCAGAGGCTGTTCCAGTGGGCAAATGGGTGTATGTCTCAGTACCAGTATTAAGGAGAGAGAGATTTTGCTCTTCCAGTAATTTCTCAATCAATTTACCACGTTTGTCTTGATGACGGGATCCCCACATGGGATGGTGACTATTTAAATCTCCCATGATACAGACCGGAGGTGGAAGCTGGGTTACTAACGCTTCCAAATCTGAATATGAAAATTCTTGATTTGGGGGAAGGTAGAGTGAGACCAACGAGAAAGTAAAATGTATTGAGACTCAAACTGCAACTGCTTCCAAAAGAGTTTGTAGTTGGAGGCGTTTACACGGAATTTTGGAATCAATTAAGATTGCAACTCCACCATGAGCTCCTCCGTAAAATCTTCGGTCTTGTCTATAGGTACCGTAGTGGTTTACTGCTGCGTTTATTTGTGGTGTTAGGTTAGTTTCTTGAAGGCAGACAGACGCCTACCGGGTGATATTTATCAACTAGGTTGCGAATGTCATCCAGGTTGCTGCGGAAACCTCGACAATTCCACTGTATTATTGTGCGCATTATATTGGCTTTGTGTTTGTATTTGTCTCTGACTTTTTACGAGTGGGGGTCTGCTTGGATCGCTCAGGCTTTTTCTCTTTTCTGGAGAAGATTGGGCGCACTTCCATCTCTTCCTCAGCATGTATCTCTAAGATTGGTTCTTCTGGGACTTCTTTTTCACATGTATCCATATGATCATGGGCAGGGGGTTTTTGTCATCTTTATCTATGTTTTTAGTATTCATGATTGGCCGTGACATAGACGGCATTGTTGGCGGAATTGTAACAGGTGTATTTATGGCTTGATTAGAAGTTGAGGTTGAAGATGATTTTGCTGATGGAGCTAGGATTGAGCGAGCCCAATCAGAAATAGAGATGTTTGGTGGGACTGTAACGTTGGTTTGAATTGAAGTGGTAGTAACAGCAGTTATCTGTTTATGCTGTTGGACAGTTGCTGCATATGAGCGTGTTATTGTAATTGGTGATATTTGTTTTTTTGCCTCAGAGTAGGAAACTTTGTGCTCGGTTTTATACTTCTGAATCATTTTTTCTTTTTTCCATGTTTCACAGTCTTTGGAGTAAGCGGAATGGTTGCCTCTGCAGTTTGGACACTGCAAGGTTTGTGCAGAACATTCGGTATGGATATGGTCTTTAGATCCACATGAAGCACATACAGCAGTCCCTCGACGTACTGTCTGTGAATGCCCAAATTTTTGACATTTATAACATCTGATTGGGTTCGGTATGTACGGTCGGACATGACAGTTCAAGTATCCGGCTTTTACAGATGTTGGTGGATTTGGCAAGTTGAAAGTTAGTATAATGTTTCTGGTTGGAAGTAGAGAACCATCCTTTTTGATTAGTATTCTTTTTACCTGAATAACATTTTGTTCTGAAAGCTCTTGTTTAATTTCTTCCTCGGATACATGTAGGAGATCCCATTCTGTTACAACTCCTTTTGAGTAGTTTAAGGTGGCATGAGGTGACACTTCTATGGGAGTTCCTCCAAGTGTTTTCAATTTAAGTAGCTTGTCAGAATGCTTGGATTGTGTTGTTTCAACAAGCAGGTCACCTGATTTTAGTCTGCGAACCATTTTTGGTGAGCCAGCGACATTCTCTAAACTTTTCTGGATCAGAAAAGGAGAAAGCTTGCTGACTGGCTGGTCAGTCAAAGAATGTATTATGAGGAAATGAGGCCAGATATTCTGGTCTGTATCCTTCTTTTGTCTCTTAGCAAAGGAAGGGTTATAATCTTCCTGCTCTCTAGAATGTGATGGGGCATTGATCCCGCAAGAGTCAGTATTGGTATGGTCCATCTTTGCTCCTTTTAGCCCTTGGCAGAGAGACTTTTCTGCCAAGATTTCCGGCCCCGCCACGGGGAGGCAGGAGCAGTGCCTGGTGTGACCAAGCGAAGATTAGTAGGGATTAGTAATATACTATGAGAAAAAAGAAAGGTGGCTTTCCTTCCTTGCTCTGTACAGGGACTTTTGTTACGAGAGCTGTTATAAAATGAATAGATTTTTTAACGATAAGAACAAAAAGGAACTGTAAATCGCTTTCTGGAAATCGCACTGGAAGTACTGAGAAATCGCTTAGTCACAATCGCTTGGCACCTGGGGCCTCCCGAGATCAAACATGGAGTTAAGATCCTGATCAAAGATCTGAGATGGAGTTGAGGTTGTTTGTCTCTTGGAAGCAAATAACTATGGGATCATATTGAAAATTAAATGATGACCATCATCAGTATTGCTATGAAAACCTTGCAATTACATTGGATAATGTTCTGTATCATTTACTTTTGAAGAAGGCGATTGCTATTCCTTTCCTTTCTATGGAAAAACAGGCCATTCAGAATCCTTGCTATCTGTTATCTCTGTACTGAGGTTAACAGGACATCCATTCTTCATGTCATCTTCGGTATGATGATCGAGTACTATTTCATCTTCATTGGCTGCGTTGCCAGCATTCATACTGCAAGGTGGTTGTTTCATTCTAACAGTACCTGAGTATGTGTGTAGTGTTTTTTTTTTTTTTTTTTTTTGGTTTTTTTGTTTCATTCCTGTAGTGATTTTGGAAGGAAATTAACTTTGAGTATTGTCTGTTTTCTCTACTAGATGCAACTTAAATGGATTTTGGTTTAAGAGCATTGATCAAACCCATTCTGCAATTGATGTGAGCAGTGAGATCAATGTATCTGTTTAGGTTGCGACAGCCTGGAGATTTTGGGTAGCAAAGAACATGAACAAGGGCATGAAAGCAACTTAACTTGCTTTTGTGCCCTTGGTACGAAATCTTCTTTTTGATCTTATATACTTATATTTTTTTTCAAGTATCTAAAATCCACATGATTTAGGATAAGCTGAATGTTCACCCTTACAGTTAGTGCACTGTGGAGATGTTACAGAACATTCAGTTTGTGAATGGTTTTTGGATCCACAATTTAAATATGTAGCTTTACTTCTACGTGTTATTTAGGAATGACCAAATTTTTGGCATTTGGAACATTTTAGCGGTGAAAGTGAATCTTGCACTGCTTCTATTGGAATGAGCAACAGCCTGGAAAGCAAGGTGCTGAGAATTTCAAGCACTCCTGGGAGGTATCATGGAACAAGTAAATACGTGAGTTGTGTTACGGTAACTAAGAATAAGAATAGGTGTATGTATACTTGCATGTACAGCAATGCCAGGAGCATAGTAAATAAATTCAATGAATTTGAAGTGCTGGTCAAGACATCAAAAGCAGATATTGTTGGTATATCAGAGACGTGTTGCCACACAGATATAAGAATTGGTATTTGGGGAGTACAATGTGTACAGGAAGGATAGACAGGGTAGAAGGGGGAGGAGGGATCATGCTGTTAGTTAAGAAACAAATTTTAAGGCAGTGCATCCAGTTGACATGGATCGACAGCGCAATGTTGAGCCATTTTGGTGTAACACAAGTACTGGGAAAGCAAAAATGAGGGTAGCAGTGTGTTACATGACTAATGACTCTGACGAGTACAACAAACAATTGTACAGAGAAATAGAGTGAGCAAATAAATCAGAATGTCTTCTAATGGTAGGATTTTAACTTCCCATATATTTACTGGAACTTGTGGTTTGGTCACTCGCACACTAGCAAGACTTCTGTGAATTTACTGGATGATTGTTTTCTACTGCAGCATATATGGGAGTTATCCAGAGGGAATAATACTCTTGATCTGATTATCAGCAGTTATTATTCATGCATTAAGAATATGCAGCTAAAAGAACCACTAGGTGGCAGCGATCACAGTGTACTGATGTAGGATTTACTTAATGATGGGATGCATATAAATTATCAGGTAACACAGAAGCTTATGGTAGATATAAGTCAGTCAGTAATCAAGTCACAAAGGAGGTTAGGCAAGCGATGGCAGATTACGAGAAATCTTTGGAAAAGGGTGCAAAGAAGAACAGGAAAGATTTCTTTACTTCTATAAACTCTAGAAGGAAGGGGATGAATCAGATTGGTCCACTTGATACTGATGGTTCGACAGCCGATGATGCTGCTGCTCACGTGACAAACCGAATGAATATAATTGAACTAGCTGACAAACTGAATGAGTATTTTGCATCTACATTCACACATGAAGAGTTACTTAGGGAGGGGAATGCCAGAGGTTTATTAATCTCTGGGAGGGAACTAAATGATTTTTTAATAACTGAGAGCAAATTGGAGCAGAAATTGTTGAAATTAAATATAAGAAAGGAACCTGGGCGGACAGGATCTATTCAATTATATTGAAGGAGGCAGCAAAGGAAATAAGCAAACCCTTAGATACAATTATGAGAGCTTCTTGGACTCAAGTGAGGTCACCATGGATGGAGATGTGCATATGTGTCACCATTTGATCCCCCAATTCAAAGTGGGATTAGAGAGTGACACGAATAATTACAGTGCCTGTTATTTTAACTTTTGTTCCCTGGGAAAATAATGGAGTCACTGGTTAAAGAAGCATTGCAGAATCATCTAGACAAGACTCCAGTTATTCATGCTGCATCGTTCAGATGCAGCATGAGTTTGTTAAGAGGAATTCTTGTCTGACCAATTTCACTGGATACTATGATGTGGTCACAAAGGAACTGAATGTAAAAATAACTCTGATATCACATATTTGGATTTCAGGAAAACTTTTGATAATGCTGCACATAGAAGACTACTGTACAAACTTGAGCAGTATGGCATTGAGGGCAAGTTGCTGTTGTGGATAAAGGGATGGTTGACTAAAAGACAGAGAGTGATAATTAATGGACACTGTGCTTTGTGGGCTAATGTTATTAGTGGAGTCACCAAAGGTTCGGTCCATTGTTGTTTCTATATTTATCAATGTTATTGATAAAGGTATATCAAGCTAAATGACCGAGTTTGCAGATGATATGAAGGGTGGTAGGGTTGTTAATGACAGTAATAACAGTTTGCTACTGCAACATGATCTAGAAAATTTGGGCAGATGAGCTGAGAAGTGGCAACTGAAGTTTGACAAATGCAAAATAATGCATATGGGTAGCAGTAACCCCAGAGTAACGTACCAACTGTGTGGAACCATAGTCAGGTAAGTGGACAATGAAAAAGACCTGATGGTAATTGTGCAGTCAGATATGAAGTTTTCTGAACAGTGCAGACAATCTGCAAGAGTAGATCATGGTGTCTTGTCAATGATATACAGGAATTTTTCTAGCAGGGATGAGGAAGTGATTATCCCTTTGTATAAGGCAATGGTCAAGCCACACCTTGAGTACTGCATATAGGTCTGGAGGTATCATTTTAGGAACTATGTAGAGCTGCTCAGATGAATACAGAGAAGGGTAATGAGATTGGTGAGGGGAACAAAGGGTTGCTCTTGCCAAAAAAGGCTCAAGTTCTGCAAATTGCAGCATCTGGAGACTAGGCACTTCAGAGAGATGATCTGACTGAGGTGTGTAATGCCTTGAATGGTTTGAGTATGCTCAATGCTGATGAGGTTCTTCCTGTTGCTCAGATTATGCACCTTAGGGGTCATAAATTCAAATTGAGGAGGATCAATTGTATAGTAGATGGGCAAAGGTTTGCCTTTAGTCAGTGGGTGGTTGATTGCTGCAACAGGCCTCTGTCTGTTGTTGTGGAGGTTGACAGCTTGGGTAAATTCAAGGAAGAACTGGGCAAACTTTTGGAGCGAATGAATGAGTGAAATGGGAAGTGTTTTTTTTTTTTTTTCCCTTTAATCAAAGTCAGCATGATTGGAGTACAGAGAGGAACAAGGTCAGCATCTTTTCAGATCTTAATTCGTCTTTCTTGTATTTACTTTGTGCTTAAGCAATTGCTAGACTATTTCTTTTTCCAACAGGTTTAGTATTATCACTCACTTATAACTAACTGGGAGCAGATCAGTGTAATATGTGGGTGAATTGGAATGCAATTCAACTTAAGCAGGATAGTTCTGAATCATTGGGTTAAGTGGTTTATTATCAACAGTTTTGACTGGAGTTGCTTCACCGTTTTGGGTGATCCTGCTGCATGTTCTTATATTTGTTAGACAAATATAGGACCATGATGAAGAAATGGAAATGCCATGGGTTACGTCGGAATGTATGTGTCTGCAATTCTGCCCAGGCACAAAGGGAGGGATTGTATGCTGAAAGCCTTGTGGATTAACTCAAGACTTGAAGGACTCTGCAAGGCTTTTGGGGGAAATTTTTTATTACCTTGGCCCACACTGATAGATAGAAAAATCCATTTTGTAGAGACGGGATACATTCATACAAAGGTGATGCAAGGGTTTTTGCCAGTTTTACTAAGGATACCTTAAAGGTTCAGGGGAGTTGGTAGTTTGGGAGGGCAGAGGTAATATAAATATGCATTTATGTGATAATATTGGTCAAAGTAACACTTGCACATACCTCAGGAGTTCTGGTTTGTAACTACAACAGATCACATTAACAAGATTAGAAAACAGGCCTTGTGCGTCGGGTTGCACATTATATCATCAAAGTTTCTTGCGACAACCGACTAACTGGTTAAAATAAATTTATTAAAATAAAAATGATATATACATAACATAAAACAGAAATATAATATAATAAAAGCGTTAAAATACACAATACCTTTCGATGCGAAGTGCCTCTTCATCAGCTAGTCTGTAAATGGTGTACTTCAGTATATACTGATGGTTACAACAGCACAAGTCAGCTGGGCATGATCGCTTTTATTATATATTATATTTTAACTCTTTTATCTTATTGTATTTTAACACTTTGATCTTATCGTATTTTAACACTTTTATCTTATTTTATTTCTGTTTTATCTTATGTATGTATCATTTTTATTTTAATAGATTTATTTTAACCAGTTAGTCGGTCATCGCAAGAAACTTTGATGACATTAACAAGATGTTCTGAGGGGAGAAACATTTCAAATGAGTGGATAACCAATGACAGGGAAGCAAGCTTAAATAACTTCAAGAGGTATGTCAGGGTAGTTAACTGTACAAGAACAGTAACTTTTAATTGTTTACACAGTAATATCGTCAATAAAATGAGTAAATTCAAACTGCTGGTTAGGACAAGTAATGCTGGCATAATAGGGCTTTCAGAAACGTAGTGCCACCTGGAAATAGGGGATGAGGAGTTTCAGTATGATATGTATAATGTATTTAGGAAGTATAGGACAGACAGAAGGGATGGTGGGGTAATGCTTCTTATCAAAAGCAGCCTCAGCATGATGAAAGCTTTCCCGGATTCAGATGTTTCGCATGATACTACTGAATCTGTATGGTGTGAGATAGTATGGAAGCAAAGGTGTGAGAGTAATCTACAGGCCAGGTGAATGTGAAGATTATGATGAGAGCCTCTACATTCAAATGGAATGGACAAGTAAGTGTGAATGTCTTATTATGGGTGATTTTAATTTGCCTCTAATTAACTGGAGCAAATGGGAGGGAAACTCCATGGAGGGGACTAAATTTTTAAATCAACTAGATTATTTTTACTAACATGTCATGGAAAGTACTAGGGAAAAGAATATTCTATACCTGATCACTGCCCACAAACCAGATGACATAATAGGACTGACAGTACAGGAACCAGTAGCAGGAAGTGATCACGGAGTTCTACAATGGACGATGAAGGGAGAGGTAGCAATAGTTAAAGGCAAAGGAACGGGTTATAATTTCAGGAAAGGAAATTAAGGTGGCTAAAGGTGAGACATGGCCTCTATTAACTGGGTAGATATCTCACAGAGAGCAGATAATTGAATTATGGTATACTTTTAAAACATTAATCAGAGAAGCCTTGAATGCATATATACCATTAAAAAATACTCCATGAGGATCATTCCAAGTTGGATAAATACTGAAGTTGCCAGATTACTTGAGCAGAAAAAGACGGCATGGAAAATTTATAGAGCAATAAAAAGTACCGAAGCTTATAACAGCTACAAATTGATTTGTAATAATGCCACAGAAGAGGTTTGGCTGGCAAAGGCAGATGAGAAATAGCTGGCAAAAACAGTGAAGAGTGGGGATAAGGAATTCTTGGCATATATAAATGCAAAGAAGAAAAGAACAAACCAGTTCGGACCCTTATGTAATAGACATGGAATAGTATTTGATACCCCAGGTGATGTTGCATATGAACTCAACAGTTACTTTGCATCGATATTTAGAGAAGAAAAACACTTCTGATAAATAAGAAATTATGGGAGTGAAGTTGAAAAATATGTAATTAATGATACTGAAATTTCATGTGATTATTTAATGAAAAACTTTTGAGTTTACAGGCCAGTAAAGCTCCCGAGGTTGATGACATATACCAGTAGCACACAAACTTATTTCGCTTGTGATCCCCTTTATTAAATATAAAATTGATGCAACCCCTCAATGTAAACCCTGAGGGAGGATGACAACATTTTTTGAGAATAAAAATAGCATTTTATAAATTATGTACAAAAAAATTTAATTTGAGTACTGACAAAGGAATAAAAAAACTGTTTCCTTTTTAATTTACACATTAAAATAATTGTTCCATATTTTTACTGAATACAGCATAAACAACAAATCAAATTATTCTTCAATTAAGATTACAAAACAATAAAAAATGAAAAATTGCAAAACAAAACAATTAATGAGAAGGATGAGCCTGGATAACCAATAATATTTCGTCCATATTTGGACGCAATATTTGAAATTGCTATCTTTGTATCACCATTTTCGATAATTCCGGATACTCATCTCGAAGAGAAATCCAAAATTTTTTACAAGTAGTCTTGAAACGAGCATGTAATGCTTCGTCAGACGACAGGTCAATAAGATCTTCCTTTTTGCTCAATAGTAATTTTGGAACATAAAGAAATTTCAAAAGCAAAGGGATCACGATTCCAATACAACATTTTTTTCTGGAGGTACCATAATTGTTTGGGAAAATTCTTAATTAGCATTGTTAGGTGGGTGGCAATGACACCCCTAAATTGTAAAATGTCAATATTATTGCTATTAACAAAATCAGTAAAACATGGGAACATTTCAGTATTATTACGCTCAAATTCAATTTTCCAAAGGTTAAGTTTATTTTTGAAAGCTTCTGAGTATTAATATATTTGTTCCATATCCTTGAAGACTTAAATTTAAATCATTAAGTTTTTCAAATATATCAACAAGGTAGCTGTTTTCCAAGCCGTATGTTAATTGTAAACAACTGAGCAAGGTTCTGATCTGTATCTGATAAAAACAATAAAACTTCATGTTTGAGGTCAAAAAGACGTCACAACACTTTACCACTGGACAACCACCTCACTTTTGTATATAAAAGAAACGTTTCATAAGCCGATCTCATTTCATTACAAAGTATAGCAAAAAGTCTGCTGTTTAAGCTTCTACTTTCAATAAAGTTGATCACACTTACTGCATCTTTCAAAACTTTGTGCAAATCAGTTTGCATTTCTTTCTTTCTTTCGCTACTAATGCTTCCCTATATACAATGCAATGATTAAAAACTATATTTGGAGCAATTTCCTTTACTTTGCCTTTTAAACCTTTATTTTCTCCAGTTAATGCAGCCATCGATACAAATCACAACACAGTTGTTCCATGTAATATTATTTGTTTGAAAGAAAATATTTATAACATCAAAAAACTTCTAGCCCATCGTTCTTCCTTCAAAAGCTTTGCAAAATAGAAAATCCTCAAATATCCCCCTCATAGCAGTATATCACATATACAATAAGTTGAGCAACATTTGAAATATCTGTGGATTCATCTAACTGTATTGCAAAAATTAGACTTTCTCTCAATCGATTTAATAAATTGAATTTTATATTGTCCGATAACTGTAATATGCCTCACAACACTGTCTCTGGACAGAGGAATGGTTTTTAAATCGTTGCTGCACTTTTCTCCATGCATAATTGAAATAATTTTTATTGTAGCAAGGAGAATGCACCGAATTACGAAACAGAATGAAGCTTGCGTGCAACCAGGGCCAGCGGAACACGGTAAGCCAGGTAAGCAGGATATAGGGGCACTGAAATTCAAAATTTTTATTATAATAATATGTAATAAAAGTATCTCAAGGGCAGCAAATACATTTCTACCTAGGGGCGCTAAAAACCCTTGCGCCGCACCTGTGTGCAACACACTTGGTATGTATATTTACTGATACCGCACATTTGTACCTCTGGCCTTTAGGCAATACAGTACATGCAATTTGAGAATTTGTGCTGTAGGAAGCATGAATTAAAAGCTAAAGGGATTACTGTAAGGGATTAATTGAGTAGTATTTCTCAGTGCTATTTAGCATTTGATTAGTAATGAGAAGTACATATTAATACATACTGAGAAGTCAGTATGCTATTCAACTGTTAGTCAACAAAAAGCTAGTAAACTGCTTTTTGTGTGTCCATAGCCAGTGAGCAAATTAAGGCATATTCCCAACAGGGTGGGCAGTAGGGTTCATTCCTATCTCAGACTTAGTTCAAATAGCAAGGTCTCTACACCTACAGTATTGAAAAAGTAATTTTAACAACAGGGTTTTAGCTTTTATGTACACAAAAAATAAATGTATTTAAAAATTTCTGTGACCCCTCTGGGAGTCACGCTCCACAGTTTGCGCACCACTGGCATATTCCCTATAATTATAAGGGAGGTGACAAGTGAGTTCATTGAACCAATGAGGCTAATTATAAGAGAATCACTCAGGAGTAGATTCTATTGGACTGGAAAAGTGCCAATGTATCTCTAATACATAAGGGAGATTCTAAGAGTGTAATGGGAAATTACCGACCAGTCAGTCTAACTTCAGCAGTAGGGAAAATTATGGAGGCTATGATCAAGGGTGGAATTCAGGATCATTTGGATAGAAATGGAATTCTGAAGGATACGCAGCATGTTTTTGTAAAGAGAAAATCATGTTTAACAAATCTGGTTGGCTCTTTTGACAAGGTCACTTGTGAGCCGTTAGGGAATACTTTTGACATTTTGTATTTGGATTTCAGAAAAACATTTGACCCAGTCCCACATGAGCAGTTACTTCATAAGCTGGAACAGGTTGGCACAGGGAAAATCCTTAGATGGACAGCAGGAGGCTTCAGGGCAGGAGGCAGAGGGTTGTGATAAATGGTTATTCATCAGATTAGGGTGAATCTTCACTGCTCTTCCCTTTATCTGGGGAGAGCAGTGAAGTAGCCAGAGTGGCACATAAGAAAAGAAAACATAAAAGGAAGAAAAAAATGCATGTTATTGTACTGTAAAAACGGATATGTATTTCGCAGCCTTGGCTATTAGGGCTGATTCTTCAGAGTGACCTAGATAGCTTCAGGGATGGTAGAAAAGTGGCAGCTATGCTTTAATCCAGCAAGTGCAAGGTCTTACACCTGGGGAACAGTAATTCCAAATTAATTTATACACTTGGTGAAGTTTAACTAAAGTCAGTAGTGAAAGAAAGGGGCTTGGAGTTGAACTAAAGTTAGTAGTGAAAGAAAGGGACGAGTATTGTGGACAGAAAGAGTTGATTTATGCATGGTTACTGCACATACATCATTTCTACTACCAAGATAGTAATATGAATGCATCGTTTAATTATACCTCATATTGAGAATACCTTCACGAGTGGCCAAGATATAGTAAGTCCCTGACATAGGTAAGAGATACATTCCAGGACTTCTTACGTAAGCCAAGTTTTACGTAACTCGGGGAATGACTAATAAAATATTGTTACTATATCCCTGTATCCCAAAATTATAAAAACCACATAATATCCTCAGATGAATGAAGAAAAATAGTTATATATTTTATATTTTTCAATTAATTAGTTATATACTCTCTATATATTAGTTGTGTTATATATATATATATATAGTTATATATTTTTAATTAGTTCAATTAAAAACTTTATCTGGGGAGAGCAGTGAAGTAGCCAGAGTGGCACATAAGAAAAGAAAACATAAAAGGAAGAAAAAAATGCATGTTATTGTACTGTAAAAACGGATATGTATTTCGCAGCCTTGGCTATTAGGGCTGATTTCATTGATTCCAACCTTTCACTGCTTCTCATATTCTGTCTTTGTCCTTTATTATCGTGTTTACTGTTGACCCTGACAAATCTTGTTAATCATTTCATGCATCCTTATTATTTTAATTTTCATATCCAAGTCTATCGCTTTCCTTTTCTTAGTAAATTTCTAGTACCGCTGTCGCTTATGCCCTTAGTTGGCTCCACGATAACAGTCAAAATAAAATTTTCTGTTAGGAACTTCACAGGATTAAACAGAATCAGCCCCATGTCTATAAGCACCCTGTGCGATATTTTTTGGTATGCCCTCTCCAACTTCCTATTAAGTTTATGCATTATATTTTTACTATTAACTGAAAAATATTTACTTTTTTATTTTAAAAGAGAAACAATGTATGAGAGCCCCTGAAGGATAAAATCAAATATATTATTTAGGAAATAAATAAATTAACCACATTTTGCAATATAATTATGTTATTTATTATTATTATTATCATCTGTTTATTCCACAAAATGAATCATCCCAGTACAGCTAAGTGCCAGGACGGTGCTAATTACATAGCAGAGTACGAGATACTAAGGGAGTGGGTTACATAACTGAACACAGTCTCGTCCCAAAATATTATATACACATTATGCAAATCATATATTTACAAATCAGTAATTCCATATATAAATTATATATTTACACATCAGTTATCAAATCAGTAATTGCATATTAAATTATATATATTATAAATCGTATCAACAAATAAAACATAGCATAATTATTCAATATAAACCCCAACAGATACTTATAAGTAACTAGTAAATACTCAAAGATTCAAAAATAGGACAGCATAAGTAACTATTGATAACTGAAATGCGAACTCTTCCGAATTGCTTGAATCGAAACATAAGATCGACTTCATATCACGACTTGAGGTTCACAGCAAATCAGTGAATTTATGGCCATTTTGCACCCATAAATTTTGACACCTGTGCAGCTGCACCATTCGCCGGCCATGGAGTTAAGGCAGAAACACCATTATCACCTCACTCGAGCCCACATTTTACTAAAGCACATTTCTGGAGGTCACTATCATAAAACAATAAAAATAATTTGAAGTTTGCGGTTTACTGGGCTTTTTTATTGGGTTTGTTGCATTTGCGATAATACTGATAGCTGGAATTCTGTGGGTTTTTACGTTATTATGGTGAAATGTGTGCCCTCTTCACTGAAATCTTCAGTCGCATAAAAAAACAAATTTTCAGAATCTTCTCTTCATTCCTATTTTTTAAGCTTCATAAACTTGTTACTCCGTATCTCACTTGTGCAATTTGTGCATGCCATGTTCGTCATTATTGATTGCTTATTTTCTATTTTATTTTTAATTTTTTTTTTTTTGAGCAAAAAAAATTTGCGTAAATCCGAAGTTACATAACTCAGGCCTACAATAAGTCGGGGACTTACTGTATTGCACTGCTTTGAATGAGTAATGCTTCACCAGTGGAGAAGATTAATGTTACTTATTCATGGCAGATACCACCACCCAGATGGCACCATTTCAAAGCTTGTTGGCTTACTCATCGGTGGGTGGGCAGGTACCCTGTTGTTGCAATAGTGACTGGGTTATACTTCATAACCCAGTTATGAAGCATAACTGCACAATATGAGAGATGCTTGTGGTGTGTGTAGTTTGATCTAAAAATATTTCTTGGCTAAATGCCTAAGAGTATGAAAGAGTTGATTTATGCATGATTACTGCACATACATCATTTCTACTACCAAGGTAGTATATGAATGCATCATTGTGAATAGCTTCACAAAGAGTGGTTGAGGTGTTTCAATGCTTTGAATAAGTAATACTTCAGCATTGGAGAAGACTAGTGTTATTCATTCTTGGCAGATACCACCATCCAGACAGCACCGTTACTCATTGGTGAGTGGTTATGTACTTGGTTGTTGCAATAGTGACAACCCAGTTATGAAGTATAACTCCATAATATGAGAGATGCTTGATGGTAATGGTATCTGCCAAGAATAAGTAACATTAGTCTTCTTCATTGGTGAAGCATTACTTATTCAAAGCAGTACAATACCACGGTCACTCAATGTCACAATATGAGATATAATTAAACGATACATTCATACTACCTTGATAGCAGAAATGATGTATGTGCAATAAGAATGCATAAACCAACCCTTTCATTTTCTGAGGCATTTAGCCAAGAAATATTTTTAGATTAAACCATGTACACCATCAAGCTTCTCTCATATTGTGGAGTTATACTTCATAACTGGGCTGTCACTATTGCAACAACAGGGTGCCCACCCACCGATGACTAAACCAACAAGCTTTGAAACGGTGCAGTCTAGGTGGTGGTGGTGGTGGTATCAGCCGAGAATAAGTAACATTAGCCTTCTCCACTGGCGAAGCATTACTTATTCAAAGCAGTGCAATACCTCGGTCACTCGTTGAGAAGGTGTTCATAATATGATATATAATTAAATGATGCATTCATACCTTGGTAGTAGAAATGATGTATGTGCAGTAACCATGCATAAAGCAATTCTTTCATACTCTTAGGAATTCAGTCAAGAAATATTTTTAGATTGCAGACAGGCTGCAAGGAAGGCCCATATGTAAGTAATAACATTTATTTTTACTGCAAAGCCTGTTATGCACAATTGACTGAGATGACAAAAACAAAGTTTATTGAAAACTATAATAATTATATAAATATTCTTCACACTCACTGGTGGTGATACATTGCTATCACACAATATTTCAAAGGCATTTTCAACATATATTGGAAGTATGAAAGCTAGAGCTGGTAACATTTTAAGATGTAATGCAAAATTAGCATCAGTATATCAACCTTGATGTCTTACCATTTGCAATTAAATTTTTACAGCATTTATAAATCCTGTCTCAAAATCAGTCATTATTTCTGGTGATGCAGAAGGAATTAATTTTCTTAATTTTTGTAACATCCGAACATGGGTTTTCAGATTTGTTGGGTAATAACTCAAATAATGAAAGAATAATATCGTTATTTCTTAAACCATGAAATGTGCATATCTGAGAAAAAAAACAGGGAGGAATAGTTTTAAATGTAACATCTGCATACCAGTGCTGGGATTGTGCTAATAATTGAAGGCTCTGTTGTCTTGAAAATATTAAAATATGATCAACTGCAGGACCAGAGTCAAATAGTAACAAATTTTTACCAGTTGCCATTCATTTATAAATCTCATGAAACACTATATCCTCTCATTTCACAGGCACATTTGCCATTTGGTACAGCAGTCTTCTTCACACAAATATTTCTTATTCTTCTTCTTTCCAAATTTCATACACTTGGTAAACTAACGGCAGTCAATTTACTAATTCTAATTGATTGCTCTGAGATTAGCATTAGCATAGGCATATGATGCAAGAAAGCAAGCTTATGCAGCATCAGCCAAAAGAAAAAAAAAAACTTCCACTTCAACCCTCCGTTCCTTATAAATACCTGTCCAGCTGAGCCTTAAATTTATTTAGCCTATCAATTTCCACAACAAGGGATGGAAGATAATATAATGAGGTGGATGTGAATTTACTGCACCATCACATACTTTCTTAGTAAAAGAAGCCATTTCAACTTTAGCAGCATCTCCACAATGGCAATGATCTCCAGAGATTTTAATAATTTTACTTCATTCGGTTATAAATTCCACTCTACATTTGAGTTTCTGATAATTTTTGCATGTCCAATAAATTTTATTTTCAGTGTCTTTATTGTTGAAATATAAATATCCATTGAAATGTATCTTTCGCTTTCCTTTCTTACTCTCAACAAATTCAAAAGCCATTTTAATAACAAAATATTTTCAATGACTTTTAATTTAAAATTATTTGAGAGATGTTATGATGACAAGCTTATGAAAACCATGAAGCAACTGGCTGATTGTGTAACATTAGCATTAAAGAAAATATTTCTAAAATTAATTGCAGCCCACCACAGAAGTAGGAAACCAATGGAAAGGGCATAATTGATTTTTCTCACGCAGTCAAATACCATTAGATTCTCAAAATTCCTATAATTAATCTATTTAAATGTTTTTATTAATTTTAAATAAAAGTTATAACAGATGTAGGTTTGGTTTTCCCATTTTATGCAGATCTTAGAAAATGGAAATTTCTGCTTAGCTTCTTTCATTCCTTAATTTCAGCTGATAAAAATTGTATTGCATGTATTGCTGTGTTACTCACTAATGCTCTGTACCCTATTATGATTTTTGCAAATAATGAATATCAGTTTATTATTAATCAGGAGGTTTCAAAGGGTGTTTTTTTTTTTTTGCAACATTCCATTAGCACACTGAAGTTAAAAAAAAAGAAGTAGCTAAGCTTGTTTTTCTTTTTAGTCCACACACACACACACACACACACACACACACACACACACACACACACATATATATATATATATAAAGGCAAATGGTGCCTAACATATTGGTTGGTCCAAATGCCTAAAAATTTTAATCTGGCACTAATTACTTTCTTCTATTTCAGGACTTGCCCAAATTAGTCACAACTTAGAAAAGCCTTCGATACTGTTGCACATGGAAGACTGCTGCACAAATTGGAGCAGTGTGGCACTGGAGGCAAATTGCTACTATGGATAAAGGGATGGTTGAGTGGGAGAAGACAGAGAGTGGTAATCAATGGACACTGCTCTTCATAGACTAATGTTATTAGTGGAGACCCTCAGGGTTCAGTTTTGGGTTCATTGTTTTCTGTATTTATAAATGATACTGATGATGGTATATCAGGCTTAATGTCCAAGTTTGCAGGAGATACGAAGGTTGGCAGGGTTGTTAATGACACAAATGACAGTACACTGCTGCAACAGGATCTAGGAAAGTTGAGCAGATGGGCTGAGAGGTGGCAAATGAAGTTTAACATTGACAAATGTAAAGTACTCCCAGAGCAACGTATCAACTCTGTGGTACCACACTGACAGTGGTAGAGAATGAAAATGACCTGTGGGTAATTGTGCAGGCAGATATGAAGTTTTCTGAGCAGTGCAGACGGTCTGCAAGAGTACCTCATGGTGTCTTGTCAATGATATGCAGGAATTTTTCTAGCAGGGATAAGGAGGTGATTATCCCCTTGTATAAGGCAATGGTCAGACCATACCTTGAGTATTGTATACAGGTCTGGAGGCCTCATTTTAAAAAGGATGTAGAGCTGTTGGAACGAGTACAGAGAAGGGCAACAAGATTAGTGAATGGAACAAAGGGTTGCTTACGAAGAAAGGCTTAAGTTTTACAAATTACAGTGTCTGGAGACTAGGCACGTGCGAGGTGATCTGATTGAGGTGTATAAAGCCTTGAATGGTTTGAGCATGCTCAATGCTGATGGGATTCTTCCTCTTGCTCAGAATAATCGCCTGAGAAGGCATAAATTCAAATTGAGGAAAGACTGTTCTGGATAGATGTGCAGAAGTTTGCCTTTAGCCAGTGGGTGGTTGATTGCTGGAACAAACTTCCATCTGTCGATGTAGACGTTGATAGCTTAAATAGATTCAAGGCATAACGTTGACATACATTTGGAACGAGTGGATGGGTGAAATATGGGTTTTTGGCTGATGCTAAATAAGCTTGCTTTCTTGCATCATGAACCTTTGCTAATGCTAACTTCAGCGTACTACTATTTCTAGACTCCTCCATTAAGAACTTTGTCCATTACTAAACAAGAGGAATAAACATTTACTATAAATCCCACAAAACAATGACATCTTTATTATAGAACAAACATAATTTTATAGAGCATACAAACCAAACAGTATTTCTCCCCTTTCAGGAAAATTGTTAGTCACAAAAGACTGTGGACTATCCACAAATTATAAATCAATCCTTCAAATCATACATCTGAGGAAAAAACAGTACTTTTTTTTTTGACAAAAGAAAGGTGAAATAAGACTTACCTTCACATTTCATTCCAACTTGACCAGTTCCCCATATATAATCTTTGCCTAAGGAAAATACTGAAGATTAATACAGATTTCTAGGTCAATTGCTCTTAAATCATACAGTATCCTAAACATGCAAAATTCAAAAAAAGTGCTGAAATGTACATGCTTTTGTTATTTTATTTATTTAAATAATGTACTCATTAACTATAAGTCAGTTGGTGCACAAAGCAGTCATGTAGCAAATCTAGAAATGTTCTACTATTGAGTTAGAACCATAAGTTCAAAATCAATATCTGAAAGTTAAAATTCTCCATGATGAAATGCTGGTTTGTTGCACACTACAGTTGTTCATTACAGGTGACCCCCACTTAACGCTGCTAATTCGTTCCAGTGTTAAGTAAATCCGCACTAAGCGAGTGCCACTTTCCCATAAGGTAACATATGTATTTGTGAGTTGTGGTCGGTGCCATAGGATGTTTCCTAATCAATAATAAACGGCTGTGAAAAGATGCACAAATGTCAGTCAAAATATTTAATATTCAAATATTTGTACATATAAAATATTCTGCATTACATACGTATATAATTATGTGGTAACTACTTGCATATCAAAATTAAACTTAAATTTCCAATTAAAATCATGAATTTAATTGATCTAAATTGATTTTAATTGACGAATTTAATCATGAAAAATGTGTTGATTTTGGGTTGTACTTTGGCCCTCTTCCTGGTAAACTAAAAAGGGGTTTTAATTTTAAATCCCCCGCAGCATTACCACCCAACAATAAAATCAACCGATCCTTTGCCGCTTGAAATCTGGCATGTTTTTTTCTTCTTTCAATATGAAACTTCTTTTAAGCATTTGTTTCCAAAAAAGTCCTGCTTCATCTATGTTAAAAACTTGCTGAGAAGTATAACACATAATACACCTCTTCAATAATTTACAAGTTGTTTTTTTAAAGTTTCGGCTCCTTGATCTGCACCTACAGCTTCTCCCTGGATTTTAAAGCTATCTATCAACCAGCCCCTACTAGTTTTAAATGGTTCCACATTTTTTTTTTTTTTAGATGAGTTTTCTTCAGATCATCATTTGGCTAATCTCTCTCTCTCTCTCTCTCTCTTTTTAATATTTAACTTAACTGAATTCTGGCATTGGATATTATCATCAATAAAATTAGTTAAAAGTCTCTCCATTTCAATCCTAATAGCCGGCCTAGCCCTGGTTGCTTGGCGCCTCCGTAGCCAGGTGGGAAGGAGCAACAGTTCATAGCACACGCTTCTTGATTAGACCGGAGTTTGAGCCCGTCACCACCAAATACGGAGGAGGCGGAAAGGTCAGGGAATGATCACCGCATATCCCTGGAGAAATATGGACTTAGTTGCTAATGCTCCTAAAAACCAAATAACAACAACAACCTGGTTGCTTACAGTGGAACAGCTGTCTTTCCCGCTGCTAAAATTAATTCTTTATTTTTTATAATTGTTTTTACAATTAAACCTGCCAGTCCTAAATTATTGCACACATCCGCTTGACCGGAATCGATTCGCTTCAAAACATCTAATTTAATTTTCAAATTCAGTCTTTTTCTTACATTTGTAGTCTTCATACTGCGTCCAGACGTTGTTGCTTTTTCATTCTTATCCAGAATTATTAACTCTTCAAATATGTAACTGCGTTGGTTGCATTAATTACGATACAATGTTTGAGTAAACTGTCCATACGCACATTGTCTAATACTGTACTGAGTGATGACTAGACTTCAGATAAATGCATATAGCAAAAATATTACAAGCAATATACTTGATCATTTTTTAAAATGTTAATCACGGAACTACGTAACAAGCCACTGTACTGCAATTAAATTAATTTGCGAGAAAATTTCACCGAGCGTGGGAAATGTTTTAATGCTGTTTTCCTATTCATTTTCAAACTATCGACTCCAAATGAAATGATTTCGTTAAATTTACCAAAAATTCAATCTGTAAAAGAGTGGTATAGTGATTTGTATCTATCTTTCCTTAATTTGAATTTATGCTCCTTTAGGTTCGTAATCTGAACAAGTGGAAGAATCCCATCAGAATTCAGCGTGCTCAACCCATTCAAGGCTTTATACACCTCAATCAGATCACTGCGCAGGAGCCTAGTCTCCAGCCACTGCAATTTGCAGAACTTAAGCCTCTCTTGGTAATAGGATCCCTTCATTCCCCTCACTGAAGGGGAATGAAGGGATCCTCTTACATGCTCAAGCAAATCTACATCCTTCTTAAAATGAGGCCTCCAGACCTGTATGCAGTACTCAAGGCATGGCCTGACCATTGCCTTATACAGATTGACAATCACCTCCTTTTCCCTGCTAGCAAAATTCCTGTATATCATTAACAAAACCCCATGACCTACCCTAGCAGTCTGTCTGCATTGCTCAGAAAACTTCACATCTGACTGTACAATTACTCCCCAGTCTTTTTCATTTTCTACCACCTTAAGTGTAGTACCACAAAGTTGGTACGTTTCTCTGGGGTTACTTCTATGCATATGCAATACTTTGCATTTGTCAAGGTTAAACTTCAGTTGCCACTTCTCAGCCCATCTGCCCAAATTTTCAAGATTCCGTTGCAGTAGCACACTGCTATTACTGTCATTAACAACCCTGCCAACCTTTGTATCATCTGCAAACTTTGACACTAAGTCTGATATACTTTCATCAATATCATTGATAAATATACAAAACAACAGTGGACCGAACACCGAACCCTGTGGGACTCCACAAATAATATTAGTCCACGAAGAGCAGCACCCACTGATTAACCCCCACTGTCTTCTCCCACTCAACCATCCTTTTATCCATTGTAGCAACTTACCCTTAATACCATTCTGCTCCAATTTGTACAATAGCCTTCCATGCGCAACAGTGTCAAAAACTTTCCTGAAATCCAAGTATATGATATGGTAACATCAACAAGTTGTTCCCACTGTATAGAATTTAAAAACTGTCCCAAACAACCACAGTCACCTTTATGAAAGCAAATGCCCTTCCCTTTACCCCTGATAGTAGTTACCTCTTTGAGTAAATCCCATATTAGTACACTGCGATCAGTGCCACCTAGTGTTTCCTTTATCTGCAGATTCTTAATGCATGAAGAATCACTACTGATAATCAGATCAAGAGTGTTATTCCCTCTAGTTGCTTCTCGAACATGCTGCTATAGAAAATAATCATCCAATAAATCCACAAAATCCTTGCTAGTGTGTGAGTGATCAATCCACAAGTTCCAGTCAATATCTGGGAAATTAAAATCTCCCATTATAAGACAATCTGATTTTCTGGCCCACTCTATTTCTCTGTTCAGTTGTTCGTTATACTCATCAGAGTCATTTGGCTTATAACATCTTTTAAGAGTAAGCACTTTGTTCTGTAGATTTCATTTTTGGGCCCTGTGGGGTATTTTTGGAGGTCATTTCATTACATTTTAAATAATACATCCTTTATGTACAAATTGCCTTAATTTTTCCAGTATAGGTAACCCTCATATAACACAGTAGTTAGGTTCCTATAAAATCTCATGTAGTGCGAAACCATGTTATATGGGACTAAGAACCAGTTACAAAAGGGGGCATTCCAAAAGCTAAAAAAAATACATAATTGTTTATAACTATCGGAAACTTAATTTTTATTAAAAATAATAATAGCTGAACAAACATCTTACAAACCGTGATATACATGTTAGATAATTAGAAAAATATAAGAGATTTTAACTCATAATCAGCCTGACACTCACATCAAATTAATCCAATTAATACATTATATGAAACAATTTATGACTCGATATTATGATTTAAAAATGTTAATATATACAGGTTACTTTAAAATAATCCTGTATTCAATTTCCATAATGTACTCACTGCTAAAAGGAAGAGCAAAGCGAAGTCGATGCACATCAACCCACCACATACTAAACCCCCCAGCAATAATGGACAGGAAATTGAAGACAATTTTCAAATTTTCTAAAATATTTTATACTAAAAAGAGACTGAAAACGGATATAAAAGCTTTAAATGCCCTAACTTCCCTTATTACACACTCAAACACTGAGAAATCGGTAGGCCAATTGTCACCCTTTCTCATACAAAAGACCCTTGAGAGCTGTGTCGGCCCACCAAAAAATGTTAAAAGATTAAAATCAGGCGATATTTTAGTAGAAACAGTCCACTCTAAACATTCTGAAAGATTGTTACAAATGACAACCTTTGCAGGAATACCAATAACGGTTTCCCCTCACAATAACTCAAAAGGTGTCGTTATGGAATGGGATCTTCTAAATGTATCCGAGGAGGAAATTCAAAATGAACTTCAGGAACAAGGAGTCATAAACCTTAAAAAGAATAACAATTAAAAAAGAAGGGAAAATTACTCCCACTAGGAACCTGATACTCACTTTTAACATACCAAAACCACCCAGGTCAGTAAAATCTGGATATCTACATTGCAATATTAGACCATACATCCCGAATCCTCTCCACTGCTTTAATCATCAGAAGTTTGGCCACTCGCAGACTGTATGTAGAGGTAAGGCAACGGGTGAAAAACTGTGGTTCTCAAGAGCATGTCACTTCTACTTGTACAGCAGACAACCATAAATGTGCAAACTATAAAGAAGGTTTTCTGCTTGTTCAAGAGAGTGTGAAATCTGGAAGAAAGAATAAAGAATCCAAAAGTACAAAGCGGAAAATGGCGTTTCATACAAAGAAGCTAAAAAAGCAATAACAATAAACACAGGAAACAAACAAGTTATGTTCAAGTCATTAGTACAATCAAAAAGGACTCCTGAAATGAGATTCCCTAATTCAATATCTGTTGGAACACAAACAAATGTTACAATTCCTCCAAAAGAATCAATCTCAGAATGGGCTCACGAATTGTTTAAAACATCTCCACCACAAAAACAACAAGAAAAAGTGGTCAATACACATCTGTCTTTTCCACCGGAAAATGCAGAAAGTGTAAAAAGAAAAGTAACCAAAGAAAGAAAAAGTAATAGAGAAATAAAAATGGCAGAACAAATGGATACAGAGGTAATAAACCTCAGAGAGGATCCCGTACTCGAACTTTCTGTTGAAGAAGAAGAAGAAGAAGAAGAAGTGGATACTGGAAGACCCCAGTTTCCAAAGAAAGATAAAACCAAGGCGGACAGAGTGAAAACAGCCCCAAGGAAACAATCCGAGGGACTATCTAACCCGAAATGACAGATATGATTATCCAGTGGAACTGTCGAGGTTTTTGCTCAATCATTAATGATATCATAGACCTCATTACCCAGTATCATCCATTAAGTATCTGCCTACAGGAAACATATTTAAAATTACAGGATCACAATGAAATCAAAAATTATACAATATATAGAAAGGACTGCATATCAGCTACAACAACAATGCGAGGAGAAGTTGCAATATTAGTTAACAGACACGTGCCATCCCAAGCAATGCCGTTGAACACACCCATAGAAGCAGTCACAGTCCGACTAGCAATAAGCTTCAACATTACCATAACATCAATATATATACCTCCTAGTCAAGATTTCCCATTGAAAGATTTCGAAGAGCTGATTGCTCAACTAACATCTCCATTTTGCATTTTAGGTAACATCACCCACTATGGGGTGATCCCAAAATAGATCAGAAGGGTAAACAAATTGAGAAAATAATAAACAAGAACAACCTTATGATCATGAATGATGACACACACACACACACACACACACACACACACACACACACACACACACACACACACACACACACACACACTTCCACCTACCATCAAAAAGCAACTCTGCAATAGATCTATCAATCTGTTCCCCAATACTGTTCCCGAAGATCCAATGGATTGTACATGAGAACTCATGGAGCAGCGACCACTACCTCATAATTTTGAAAATTACAAAGAAAACCCTATACCAAGCCACCAGGCATCCTAGAGGGAAAATATATGATGCAGACTGGAAACCTTCAGAATATTAGCAAGACTAGACCGGAACGTCATTAAACAAGAATCAGTACAAAGAGCAGTGGACTATGTCACAAATACCATTCTTCAAGCAGCAGAAAAGACAATACCTGAAACATCTTTTAACATTAGAATATATCCAAAATCATGGAAACAGTGAGAGCCAGTAAGCTAAAAAAGAGAGAAATAGAGCCTAGAATCACTTTCGTAAATATCCAACAACGGACAATCTGATACAATTCAAAAGAGCCAGAGCTAATGTCAAGAGAGTGCACAAAATCAGCAAAAAAGGCGAGTTGGATCAAATTTGCATCCACTATAACCAGTTCCACACCTGCTATACTTATCTGGAAGAAGATCAGAAGGATGACAAACAATTCTCAAATAAATTCATCGCCATTACTAAATTGGAAAGGACAGTTAGTCACAAATACCTCAGATATCGTCAGTGTACTCAGAGAAAACTTTGCCAATACATCTGCCATTTGCGCATACTCAAATGCTTTGAAAAACTTACAAGAAGGCCGAAAAAATAAACCTAAAATTTTCCACCAAGCACTATGAACAATACAACTTGCCACTCATGGTAGCAGAATTAAAACAAACCCTACTACAGATGAAACACAGTGCAGTTGGTCCCATTGAAATACATTATGCAATGATACAACAATTAGATGAACAATCTCAATTAGCCCTGTTAGATTTGTTTAATAAAATATATCTTGAGAATACATTTCCAGACCAATGGCACCACGCAATAATACTGGCTTTCCTGAAACAGGGAAAAGACCAATCAGACCCACAGAACTATTACTCTATAGCTTTGACCAGCTGCTTGGCCAAAATCTTGGAGAAAATTGCCAATAATAGACTTAAGCTGGATATCATCGTTCTTCTCTTTCTTGGTGATGCCTTCTCTCTCTCTCTCTCTCTCTCTCTCTCTCTCTCTCTCTCTCTCTCTCTCTCTCACACACACAGGGGTAACTCGGGAAATTTTTTTTTTTTTTTTTGGCTGGTGCAGCATAAGCCTCAGGCTTCCTCGTACCATATGGCTAATAATAATAATATTAAAATTATCTTTTGCATCCTGCAATAATCCATGTCTGAATTATTGCTGCAGTCTTGTCTAGATGATCCTGCAATGCATCTTTAACCAGTGACACCATTATTTTACCCGGAACAGAAGTTAAACTGTCTAGTCTGTAATTAATCGTATCATCCTTTGATCCCCCTTTGTGAATTGGGGATACATTTGAACATCTCCAATCCATGGGGACCTCCCCGGTGTCCAAGGATACTCTCATAATTATGGCTAAGGGTTTGCTAACTTCCTTTAATAACTGAATAGATCCCATCCACCCCAGGTGCCTTTCTTATGTTTGACTTCAACAATTTCTCCTCCACTTTGCTCTCAGTTATTACAAAATAATTAAGCACCCTGCTACAATTCGATAACCTTCTGGCATTTTCAAACCTTAATGTAGATGTGTGAATGTAGATGCAAAATACTCATTCAGTTTGTTTGTTATCTGAGCAGGATCATTAACAGTCAAACCATCGATATCAAGTGAACCAATCAGATTCATCCCTTCCTTTTAGAGTTTATATAAGTAAAGAAATCCTTGCTATATTCTTAGCATCCTTTGCCAAAGATTTCTTGTAATCTGCCTTTGCCTGCCTAACCTCCTTTGTGACTTGATTACAGACTAGTTTATATCTGCCATAGGCTTCTGTGTCGCCTGATAATTTATATGCATCCCATGCATTTTTCTTCTCTGTCACGAGTCTCATTAGTTTATTTGATAACAATTTAGGCCTAAACCTTGAACAATATTTCTTAAAAGGTATGAAACTTTCAGTAGCTTCCACAATTAATTCCTTGAATGCTTCCCACTTAAAATTTGCTGTTGGTAATATCATCAGTTGATCCCACTGTACAGAATTTAAAAACTGTCTGAGACCACTGTAGTCACCTTTATGAAAGCAAAAACCCTTTCCTTTACCCCTGATGATAATTATATCTTTAAGTAAATTCCACATCAGTACACTGTGATCACTGTTGCCTAGTGGTTCCTTTATCTGCAAATTCTTAATACACGAATGATCACTGCTAATAACCAGATCAACAGTTTTACCCTCTCTGGTTGCCTCTTGAACATGCTTCTGCAGAAAACAATCATTCAATAAATCCACATAAGTCTTACTAGCGTGCGAGTGACCAAACCACAAGTTACAGTCAATATCTGGGTAGTTAAAATCCCCCATTATAAGACATTCTGATTTACTAGCCCACTTTATTTCTCTGTACAATTGTTCATTGTACTCATTAAGCCTATAATACACCCCTCTTATTTTTGCTTTTGCAGTGCTTATGTCACACACCAAACTGACTGAACAGTGCACTGTTCATCTATATCAACTGGATGCATTTTTTTGATTTTATGTTTTTCTTAATTAACAGCATAACACCTCCTCCCTTCCTATCCTGTCTATCATTTCTGTACACACTGTACTCCCCAAATTCCAATTCTGTATTCCTAATATCTGTGTGACACCACATCTCGGGTATCCCAACAATATCCGCTTTTGATGTCTTGACCAACACTATAAATTCATCAAATTTATTTAGTATACTTCTAGCATTGGTATACATGCACCTATTCTTATTCTTAGTTACCCTAATACATCCCATATACCCACCTGTTTCATGATGACTGCCATCAGTCCCTGAAACCCCCAGCAACCCTCGCTCCAGGCCGCTATTTATTCTAATTGAAGTAGTGCAAGAATCACCTTCACCTCTGCCTGCAACTACTTTTAACCTTTTAGTCTGGGAATCCCCCCCCCCAAGCTAGCAGTTTTCCGATCCACCTAACACTGCCTCGATAGCATCAGCAAATAGTCTTGCACCCTTTCTATTTAAATGTATCCCATCCCTGTAAAAGCAGTCTCACCTGTTAACAAGCACAGACCACACTGAAAAAAATTTTACCCCTTGAGCCTAGCACATTCCCTCCAGGGTCGAATTGATTGACAAGGCTCTGATCACGTACTCCCTCCTATCGTGTCTGGGCAGAATTGCAGACACTTTCAAATTTAACCCTAACTCACGACTTTTTTGCAACACTGACCTATACTTGTTAAGTAAATCTGAAGATCTCCTACTCTTAATGTCATTGGTGCGAACGTGTACAACAATATCACCTTTTGTACCCTTAAAAGATATGCTTTACAACATCATCAACTTTTGTACCCTTAAAAGATGATATGCTTTACAACGTCATCAACTTTTGCCCCTGGCAGACATACCCTGGTCCTATTCCATCTATCCCTTTTACACAATATATTCCTCGTCTCCCTGACAATAGAGTCGCTAACAATAACTAACTCCTGTGGGACCAGCACATTCTGCCTTGGAGATTGCCACTGTGTTGCCTGATGCCCATGAGTGGGCTCTGGTGTTGAGTTGGGCAACTGAGAGCTTGATGGGTCCCCCACTTTAATTCCTTTGAGGACATCTACCCAACTCTTCAAACTCTCATAGACTCCCATTAGAACGCTGAGTTGACACCTAATTTCTAGACACTGTGCACCTGGCACACACAAAGACATATTCCTTGGCTAGATCATGTTCTGTTCTAGAGAGTTTGGCAAACATTTCACAAGTTGCACATTTTTTTTTAGGCTGTTCAAAATAAGAATATGGTATATGGCTTTTATGGGTAAACTATGGTGTATCTGCACCAATATTATATACACTGTGCTAACACTTTATTAGGTACACCCCTGCTGTGCACACAAATGGTTTGTCCCACAACATTGCAAGTCACATGACCATAGTTGTGGGGAAAGGAGTGATCTGATGGACTTCGAATGTGGCATGGCAGTAGGTGTAAAACGTGCTGGACAAAGCGTCAGAATATAACCTTGGTGCGCAGAACAAAATATCACAACGGACCACTAGTTGCACTTTGTCGCAAATGGGCTACAACAGCCAACGGCCCCATCGCATACCTTTGTTATCAATGAAGAACAAGAGAGCACGCCTCCTGTGGGCACAGCAACACCAGCACTGGACTATTGAGGATTGGAAAACAGTTGTTTGGTCTGACGAGTTGAAGTTCCTGGTGCACTATGTTGATGGAAGGCTCAGAATTTAGTGAAAACAACATGAATCCATGGAGTCATCATGTCTGATGACTACTGTGCAATGTGATGGGGGCAGTGTTATGGTGTGGGGAATGTTTTCTTGACACACATTGGGTCCATTGATACTCAGATTCACGTCTGAATGCCACATCTTACCTAAACATCGTTGCTGACCAAGTGCATCCGTTCATGTTGACAGTTTATCCTCAGTTAGATGGTTACTTCCAGCAGGATAGCGCTGGTGCACAAAGCCCAAATCACTATGGAATGGTTGCAGGAACATGACAATGACTTTTCTTTGCTGCAGTGGCCCACTCAGTCCACAGATCTCAATCCTATTGAACATCTTTGGGATGAGCTGGAAAGGGCTGTTTGCTGCAGGCCTATAACTCTGTCAAATCTCAAGGAACTGCATGACACACTCATGTCTGCATGGTACTCCATTCCTGCACAACATTTTCAGCATCTTGTTCAATCCATGCCTAGACGAATTCAGGCTGTTTTGAAGGCTAAAAAAGGCTCAACACGCTACTAAGTAGGCATACCTAATAAAGTGGCAGCACAGTGTAGTTATTCAAACTCATATGTTATTATGCCCTGTGCATTTCGTCTTTAAAATACATTATCATTTGTTCACCAATTAGTATCTTTCATATTGTGGAACCACTTCGCAAATATGAGGGCATGTTCGCATTATCAGGGTACCTGCCCACCCACCGACGATAGGCCAACAGCTTTGAAACGGTGCCGTCTGGGTGGTGGTATCCACTGAGAATAAAGAACAGTAGCCTTCTCTACTAGAGAAGCGTTACTTATCTGAAGAAGTGCAATACCAACACAATATGAGATACAATTAAAAATGATGCCTTTACACTACATATGTAGTTTAATTTATGGGTAAACTACGGTGTATCTGCACCCATATTATATAGTTATTCAAACCCATATGTTATTATGCCCTGTGCATCTTGCCTTTAAAATAACAATTAAGGGAAACTAAAACTTAAAACAGGGATGGGATATATAGTTACATCAGAATATAGTACAAGCAGTGCACGTTAAAAAAAATCAAAAATCAGATGGAAGCAGTTGGTGTTGGTCCAATAGATTGGCATCTTTCAAAAACAAGAGAAGCACAATTCTGGAAGATGGAATAAATTTCTTTATTTTTCACAAGGTAATATTTGAATCCAGGGCAAAAGTTTTTAACACAATTTTAAGGAAATTCATAGGACCTTATAAATGTCAAGTATTACGAAGTCCAAATGTATATAATTTTTCATTTAGTGATCTGTGCCTAGTGATGATATATGACGTATGCACGGATATAGAGAACCATTTTCTTCTTCCTTTATCCGTTAGGTAAGTAACCACTGGGAAAAACTTTCTAGTGATCTGTACAGTGAGCAATGTATCCCATTGTGTTGCCATATGTTAAATTTGTTTCAGATGTTTTTCTTCTCACCTTTGATATTATTATTGAAGTTCATTCTAATATCTAGGTATTCAGTTGGAATTCCTTGTTTCAGCCTATAACACAATCCTCTGTAAGCTATGTGAAGATCTAGTGGAATAGATCCTGCTAAACTTGAAGAGAAGCTGGCGACACTGTACAGCAGGCACACACTATGGCAAGTCGTATGCTTCTTTGTATAGAAATTAATTTATTTTAAAATTTTATTATTCTGTAATTCACAGGTTACTGTGGAACCTGGCACCAGAACTGAAGGTTACAATAGGAATGAATGTGCAGAGTAATACAGAGTTAGAGTTTTCCTTGAAAGGCCCCAGTCCTCTTGAATAATAAGTATGAGAGTGCTGGAAAAATTCAGTCACCAGATGAGAATGATGGGCATTGAAATTTAACATTTCATCCAATATTAATCCAAAGTATTTCATTTCTGTTATTAAAAGAATTTTAAATTATTAATTTTTATTTCTGACAGTCTATTATGATCAAATTTATCTTTAAGCAGAAGTGTTTTAATTTTAAGTGGATTAATAATTAACTTGTTCAATTTAGGCCAAATGGTAAGATCTTGTAGAACAGATTTGGCATTGGATTCAACTATTGCTTTTAATCTTCCACTGATAATAATAATAATAATAATAATAATAATAATAACATTGTCAGTATATATGCAATTATATAAGAGTTTGGGAAATTTCTAAGCAGCCAGTCACTTAAAACCATATTACATATCAGAGGTCCCATAATGAAACCCTCAGAGCACCATCTGTAAACAACTCTAGTAATGGAGTGATGTTCGGATTTCATTAGAACTTGTTCTGCTGAAAGAACACTGGATATGCTTCTTTGCAGTTAGGACAACTGGGTGTTGTCCAATCAGTATGAGTATGCACAGTGGATCTACATGTGGCACAAACAGCTGCTCCTCTACAGACTGTTTGCCAAATGCCCAGTTTTCTAGCACTCACAACAGCATAGAGGGGGTTGTAATGTAGGCTTTAACACTGCAGTTAAGGTAACATGCTTTGATCATTGCTACTAGTTTAGGGTTGTCCAAAGTGAGGATTATATTCCAAGTGGTAACTGGTATGCCATCCTACTTTGTCATAATTTGTGTTATGCTGATGACTCCTTGATCTCGCAGTTGCTGTTTTATCTCTTCATCTGACGGGTTGGTGATGTCCAATTTGGTGATAACACGTCTTGATGTGTTCAGAGGAAACGTATGGTTAAACAGTAACAAAAGTTCCAAAGATTTTTAGTTTTAGTAGTTCCTCAGATTGTTGGGCAGTGGCAACTTCAACCTGTAAGTCTATCGATTTTAAATGACAAAACATCTTGCGGTACTTATTGTGCTTTCAAGGCATTTCGACACAAGAAATAGCAAGAGTTTTCCAATTGGATGTTCTTGAGTTCAGCAGATAATGAAGAATGTTGGAATTGGGATTCTATTTATGTCAGTGTTTACACGTTTAGCTGTGACAAAACCAGGCTCTGCTTGTTTTCACCCTATGAGGATTTCATCTATGCATTCAGTGGGTTTCTGAGCTTTGGGAAATGTTTGCTTCATTTCACGCTGGAAGGGGGGGAGTGCTTCTTTCCCTCCAGGTTACTTGTCTTGCCATATGTAGGCAGCAGTGTTGCCACCTTTGTGACCAAGCTGTAATGGATTAGTAATAAAAAAGAAACCGAGAGAAGAAAGAAAGTGGTTTTCAACCAGGGTGCTGCAACAATATTCCAGGGGTGCCATGTAATTTGGGAATAAGTTACTTAAACTTTTTTTTTTTTTTGAAATCCATATATTTATTTCATTATAAAAAGGTGTACAGTATCCACTGTACCCTAGTTTTTAAGTTTGTAGTGATCTATAACTGATGTTTATTTAGTACCTCTATATAAAGAATAAAATTATTATATAAGTGTATATAATTTGTATTATGAATTGTAATTTTGTTTATAATTATATTATTATAATAACTAACATATAACATATTTTTTAATATTATATATATACACAGAGAATGGGATTATTAAAAGGTCAAAAACCACTGTTAGGTATTTCTTTTGGTCCAGGCGTGCCATAAAAAAATTACTAGGACACTAAGAGTGCCATGAACTGAGAAATTTTGGCAACCTCTGTTGTAGGGGATGAATCAGATTGGTCCACTTAATATTGATGGTTCAACTGTTGATAATCCTGCTCAGGTAGCTGACAAACTGAATGAGAATTTTGCATCTACATTCACACAAAAGGAATTCTGTAGGCAAGTGAAGGCCAGAAGTTTATCAAACTCTAACAGTGAGTTAATGATTTTGTAATAATTGAGAACGAAGTGGAGGAGAAATCTTTGAGGTTAAATGTAAAAAAGTCAACTGATGTGGATGGGATCTATCCAGTTATATTAAAGGAGGCAAACCCTTAATTAAGCCATAATTATGAGAGCATCCTCGGATTTGGTTTGGTTTTTAATGGCGCATTGGCAGCTAAGGCCATAATGTGCCAAGTCAAATTTAAAAGGCTACTAAACGTTTTGCTAGCCTAGGCTATCACGTCAAGCAATTAACTATTATGTAAAAAAGGTATAAAATAAAAGCATATAAAATATAAAACTTAGATATTTGTATACAAATTAATAGATTTTAAAAAGTTAAAAACGTCAGACATATTGTCTCTGTCACCTATTATCTGACTGAGTGTAAATGGTTCAGTCAAATTATTAAAAGCGGTAAAACACAAGCATCGTGCTTCTATAAAAATAGGACATTCTATAAAAATATGACTGATGGTTAAAATAACGTTACACATCTCGCACATAGGTGGATCATCCGCCCGCAGCAAATAGGAATGTGTTAGATGACTGTGACCTATGCAGAGCTGAGCAAGAACAACTTCCTCTCTTCGAACCCTGCATAGACTGGACTGCCATTGCGTAATTACAGGCTTTATGTGATGTAGTTTATTTGTGGCCTGTCCGTGCCAAGAATCTTGCCATTGGGAATATAATTTAGAGCGTATTATTTGCCTGTAGTCTGTATAGGGGACTGACAGGCAATGATTATTCAGGGAAATGGCTGATTTGGCAGCGGTATCAGCTAATTCATTTCCCGGGATCCCAATGTGGCTTGGGATCCAGCAAAAGTGAATATCAAATTCTAATTCCACGAGAGAAAAAAGAACTGCCGGATCCTGGACAGGATCGGATGAGGGTTATACCTCACCGATACTAGAGCCTGTAACACGCTTAATGAATTACAATAAATCATATACCTCTGGTAGTCATGATTTTTAATGTGATTTAGGGCTGTTTCTATTGCACACAACTCTGCAGTATAAATGCTAGTTTCTTGTGGGATCTTATTGGGAACACAACAGCAGATCCCACATAACATTCTAACTTTGAGCCATCTGTATAGACTGGCAGAAAGTCAGAATACTGCTGTCTATGTGATGCAAAGATTTGCTGGTAGACAGATGGCGGTGTAGTAGCCTTCTCCCAGATCTTAAGGGAGAAGTCACAAGTTGGAAAATAGGCATGCCAGGGTGAAAGGAATTGCCTGGGTGACTAGGCAACATCATGTCTAGTTTATTCAACAGCCCTTGAATCCAAATACCAAAAGGTTTGTTGGCAGTCCGACGGGTCTTGTAGAGGTTTTCCCAGCATGGCTCAAAAACGGATGCCCACGTGGGATGATCGGGCAGGGATTTCAATTTGAAGACGTACTGTAAGGACAACTGCTTACGTCGAAGATCTAGAGATGATTCATTAGTTTCAACATAAAGGCTTTGGATCTAACCACCGAAGTACACTATTTCTAGCAGAACCATAAACCTGAGACCCATAATCGAGTTTGGAATGGACAAGTGTTCGATAAAGACAAAGAAGGGTAATATGATCTGTGCCCCATGAAGTTGACGAAAGGACACGAAGGATGTTAAGCCCTTTAACACACTTTGTCCTAAGCTGACGAATATGTTGTAAAAATGTCAGCTTCTTGTCGAAAATAAGTCCAAGGAATTTGAATTCTGCTACAACTGGGATGAGCCCAAGCCTTAATTCTGGGTCAGGATGAAGATTACGTTTGCGACAGAAGTGTACACAAACAGTCTTCTGTGATGAAAATCTGAACCCATTAGCCAAAGACCAAGCTGTAAGATGATCAATGGTTTTCTGCAGTTGCCTTTCAATGACCCTCATATTGCATGAATGACAAAATATAGCAAAATCGTCAACATAGAGGGCATTGTTTACCATGGGTGGAAGTTGTTCTGTGATGGAGTCTATTTTGATTGTGAAAAGCGTGCCACTTAGAACGGATCCTTGTGGGACTCACTCTTCCTGAGAGAACACTCGCGAGAGGGTGGATCCTAAACGGACTTAAATTAGCGATTCGAAAGAAAGTTTTTAATAAAACGACGAAGATTACCTCTAAGACCAAAGTTATAGAGGTCTTTTAATATTCCAAATTGCCAGGCTGTGTCGTACGCTTTTTCAATATCAAAGAAAACTGCTACCAGATGCTAGAATTTAATAAAAACATCACGAATGGACATTTCCAATTGGATTAAATGATCCAAAGTGGCTCTATTTCTTCGGAAGCTGCACTGAGTCCTGGAAAGCTGACCATTTATTTTCAAATACCATACAAGGCAACCATTCTTTCCAGGAATTTGCACAAACAGCTTGTCAGAACGATAGGATGATAGTTACTTGGATTTCTATAATCCTTTCCTGGTTTTGGGAAAGCAAGAATGATAGACTTTCACCAGGAATCCGGAAATTCTTTGTTAATAAAAATTCTGTTAAACAAAATTAAAAGGTGATCCTTAGATTGTGGTGAGGGGTGTTTTAACGTTTCGTAGTGGATGTCATCGGGCCCCACAGCACTTGCATGCGTGAGAAAGAGTGCTGCATTACTCTTCCTGTGAAAAGGGCTTGTTATACGATTCAAGCCCTTTTGAATAGAAGTTCAGTGGGTTTTTCTCACTTTTCTTTTTCAGGGTCAAAACTCTGCAGGAAAAGATGTTATTGCAGAGATTTTTGCAAATGTTTCCCCTAGAGTATTTGCAACTGCAGTTCGATCTGCAATTGGACATCCGTTGTGCTCGAGGATCACTGAAGGGCATGGTGGATATTTTCCCTTCATTTTCCGGATCTTATCCCAGACTACTTTTGAGCTAGCAGTCTGAGTTATGGACGATGTAAAACAAATCCAAGATTTCCTTTGGCTCTGACATCGTACATAACGCACTTTCGCACATGCATGTTTAAATGATATTAAATTGTCAGTCGTGGGATATCGGCGGAATATCCCCTGGCTTTGTTTTGTGCTTTTTTTGCTGCTGTGCATTCTGAATTTCACCAAGGTTCGGGAAATAGTGGGAACCGACTGGATAATTTTGGGATTGCAATTGCAGCTGCTTGGACAATCGTTTCTGTGATATACATGACTGCATCATTGATTGGCTCCTGACTGACTGTAGCGATGTCAAGATTTGCCAGATGTTGAAAGGCATTCCAGTCAGCCTGATCAATCTTCTACCGCGGTAAACTAAATGGCAGACACGGTCTACCACTAGTTAGCGTGGTTATCAAGGGGAAGTATTTGCTTCCATATGGGTTTTCTTCTACCTCCCAAGTAAGTGAAGAAAGGAGAGAAGGGGAGCAGACAGAAAGATCAATGGCAGAGAATGTACGGGTAGGCATGTGGAAGAAGTGTTTGTTCCCACATTTAGGAGGGAGAGGTCATTGTCAGTGAGCATATGCTCTATGGCTCGTCCCTTTCCACTAATGTTAGCACTACCACACAGTGTTATGTTCACTGAAATCCCCAAGAATTAAACAAGGGGAAGGCAATTGCATGATAAGATCAAGGTCTTTCTGGGGGATGTCAATCCCAGGTGGCAAATAAACAGAACAGACAGTTAATAAGAACCCCACTGTAGGGCGAATTGCTACAGCCTCAATGCTAGTTGTAAGCTGCAAAGGCTACAATGGGATCTGGTTGCCGACGAGGATTGCGACTCCTCCAGGAGCAGGACCATCCACAATTCTATCCTTACGAATGATGGTAATATTATGCATGACGGGGTCATCATTTGCCTTTAAATAAGTCTCCTGTATGCAAAAGCAAGCTGGTTTGTGCTTTTCCAGGAGTGCCTTGATGTCATCAGTATTTTGGTGGAATCCACGACAATTCCACTGTAGGAATTTAGCCATTATTTGGACTTGGTGGGTCCATCAGGTGGCTTCCGAGGTGCTGAGGGCTTAATTTTGTCAGTCTTGGATTTATCTTTCTTGGAAAATATAGAGCTGTCCTGTATCCATTTCTTCCTCCGCAAAGAGTTCCAAGACTGACTCATCATGTACCTCCTTGGTCTCGACATCCTTTATTTCTTGCCCTGAAGTGGGCAGTTCACTTTTCTGTGATTTTAATTTAGTGCTCGCTGTTGTTAATGCTGGAGCACTGGGAAGTACCGATATTGGAGTGGCAGCTGACTGATTTTTGGGTGGGCTTTAGTGAACTCAGTAAGTAGCGGGCAATGGGAGTAAAAGAGTCACTTGGGGGAACAGTCGTATCAGTTTGGGTCCCAATGGTAATTTTACCAGAACCTTTCTGGGCGTATGAAGGCTTCCCGCTATTTATTGGTTGGATGTGTTTTCTGGCCTCTAGGTAGGAGATGTCCAGCTCAGTTTTTAATTTTTGAATCTCCTCTTTGTCCTTCCACCACTGACATGCTCGAGAGTATGCAGGGTGCTCTCCTTGGCAGTTAGTACAATTAGGCTTAGGAGCTAGACATTCTTTGCTCTCGTGATCTTTAGCACCACATCGAGCATAGGCAGGGTTACCACGACAAACTGTTTGTGAGTGGCCGTACTTTTGACATTTAAAACACCTCAGTGGGTTTGGAACGTAAATCCTCACTGGGCAGTTTAAATACCCTGCCTTGATGGAACTTGGAGGCCGTGGGGTGTTAAATGTTAGGATGAGAACTCAGGTAGGGACGAGATTCCCATCCTTTCGCATGGATATTCGCTTCACAGCTGTTGCTTCTTGTTCTTTTAATTCAGAGCAGATCTCTTCTTCAGAAACGTGAAGAAGATCCCACTCTGATATTACACCTCGTGACGAGCTCAGAGTTTTGTGAGGGGTTACGATGATGGGTATTCCCCATATAGATGTGGCTTTCAAAATTTTTTCAGCATGCTTTGTATTTGATGCTTTGACTAAAATAACTCTCCAGAACGCAACCGTTTTAGGTGAACCTGCCATCCCTTCTAATCCTTTCAGGATAAAGAAAGGTAATATTTTCCCAATTGTCTGATCTCCGGTGGAATGGAGAATGAGAAAAAGAAGTGTCACAGATGGTGTTTTCTCTTCAGTTCTGGCTCTTTTAACAGAATTGGTGTCATTCTAATTGATCATCTGACGATCAATTAGATAGGGGCCTTGTTGGGGCCCCCAGAAGAAAAAGGATTTGAATTACTCATAGGAGTAAGATAAAAATTTCCCATGCCCTACGGAGTAAGATAAAAATTTCCGATGCCCTACCACGGAGCCCTACAAGGGGACTCCCACTCGTGAACTAGCAGGTACTGTGTACACGAATGGGATGCCAAGTTTGCTTAGGAGCACCATACCCATGTTTCCAATAAGCCTTGATCCCGTCCCAGGACCAAAGGGAGGGAGACTTATCGGAACGTAGTTGACCGTAGCAGTAAAAACCACCTGCCGATTGATCCCAGTCGGGCCGGTCTGGGATCGCCTGTCTTGTCGAAGCAGGAGCCAAAGTGGTGTATTAAGGCTGAGCCCCTCAACCACCAGGATCCCCCTTTCCGAATTCCACGGGTTGCGGCGCACAGCTGCACACGCCGGATTCTAACAATGTAACCCTGGAACCAAGGTATGGGCGTTATATCTCAGTGATGCTAATCTAGAAGACCAGCAGCATCGCTGGGAGGTCCTCTCACCACGTACAGGTGCCCACGTCGAGGGGCATCCTCAGATTCAAGGGAGGCCCACAGACTATAGATGTGCAAATATATCCCCAATTCAAAAAAGGGGGATCAAAGGGTCACATAAGTAATTACAGACATGTTAGTTTAACTGTTTTTCCAGGGGGAAATAATGGAGTCACTGGTTAAAGAAGCACTGCAGGATCATCTAGACAAGACTGCAGTTATTGTTCAGAAAACAGCATGGGTCTGTTAAGGGAAGTCTTAAGTTGGATCGAGAATTTTAGCACCTCCCAATAAACAGACAGTACTAATCAATGACTGAATGATAATACAGTATCTTGGGATATTTAGGATGAACTACGAAACCATATTCAATGGGAAACCATGGTATTAATTAATGAAGAGAATAAAATCTTATTTTTTTCAGGGAAGAAGGTGTGGGTGTACAGGATATTGCACAACTTCTCGCTCTAACGCTCTCTTGCATACCTCTCCACAGCGGGGGGCGGAAGGAGAGCAGGGGTCATGAGTTCACGTCTGCAGAGGCACTGAAAGGGTTATTGCCGCGATGGAGAGATGTTTTGCAGAAAGATTACCAAAAAAGGCAATGCAAGAGAGTAAATGCGCATTCCTTGGGTGACTGTCTCTGTGACGTGGAACAAGAGAACAAGCGTATTTAAAGGGTTCGAAGAGCCTTCAGAGAGAGGAGAAGGAAGAAATACTTTTGCGATGTGTAGGGGGCAGCTCGAAGTCAGTATCGTTCCAGTGGATGGCAGTACCTCAAGCAGCAAGAAAGATCGGGAGGCTGAAACAAAGCCTCAAAGCTAACAGATGGACCTAGTTTCTACCAGAGAGAAGAAAGGCTTATAACCTGCTCTAGAGGAACGCAACTTAGCCTGGTAAGCAAATTATTCCATTTGTGTGAATGAAAATGTCAAAAACAACATTAACAGATACAAATTCATGCTTTCTTCCTATCTATTTGAACTTTTGTTAACTTGAGAATGTGTAGAATGGCTATAATGCTCTTTGAGTACCAGAGAGACAACTCTAGTAAACTGAACATAAAAGGAGCCAAAATAATCAAACACAGACCAATGTTAGTCTTTTACTTATGATGAGAACAAGTGGTGAGAGATGACAGGACTCCTAATAAACTAACCACCCTATATTTTCCTTTAACGAAGAGATGCAAAAGTGCAAAGATGCTTGTGAACGTTATAGTTATTCAGCCCAGAGCGATATAGAAAAACAAACAAAGTTAATGAACAGATAGTTTCAGAACTCCACGAAGAGTTAACTGCATGATTTTATAACTTTAATCAAATTCTTGATATTGATAAAACCATTATTTTGAGCTTTGATTGGGAATCACTGTACGTTTTACTTTTACACAAATAACTAGATGGAGTGCAAGTCTGTATACATGATTTGATTGGATATTATGATGTGGTTACAAATGAACTAGATGCAAAAAATAATTTTGATATCATATACTTGGATTTCAGGAAAGCTTTTGACACTGTTTGCACATGGAAGACTACTGTACAAATTGGAGCAGAATGGTATTAAGGATAAATTGCTACAATGGATAAAAGGATGGTTGAGTGGAAGAAGACAGAGGGTGGTAATCAATGGGCGCTGCTCTTCATGGACTAATATTATTAGTGGAGTCACACAGGGTTCGGTGTTGGGTCCACTGTTGTTTTGTATATTTATCAATGATACTGATGAAAGTATATCAGGCTTAGTGTTAAAGTTTGCATATGATACAAAGGTTGGCAGGATTGTTAATGACAGCAATGGTGCAACAGGATCTAGAAATTTTGGGAAGATGGGCTGAGAAGTGGCAACTGAAGTTTAACATTGACAAATGCAAAGTACTGATTATGGGAGAAGTAACCCCAGAGGAATATGGGAGAAGTAACCCCAGAGGAATATGGGAGAAGTAACTCCAGTGGTAGAAAATAAAAAAGACCTGGGAGTAATTGTGCAGTCAGATATGAAGTTTTCTGAGCAATGCAGACAGGCTGCCAGGGCAGGTCATGGGGTTTTTTTCAATGATATACAGGATTTTTTCTAGAAGGGAAAAGGAGGTGATTGTCCCTCTGTATAAGGCAATGGTCAGGCCAGGTCTGGAGGCCTCATTTTAGGAAGGATGTAGATTTGCTTGAGCGTGTACAGAGAAGGGCAACAAGATTGGTGAGGGGAATGAAGGGATCCTCTTACTAAGAGAGGCTTAAGTTCTGCAAATTGCAGCAGCTGGAAACTAGGCACCCGCGAGGTGATCTGATTGAGGTGTATAAGGCCTTGAATGGGTTGAGCACGCTGAATTATAATGGGATTCTTCCACTTGTTCATATTATTAACCTAAGGGGGCATAAATTCAAATTGAGGAAAGACAGATGTAGAATAAGTGTGCAGAAATTTCCTTTAGCCAGCGGGTGGTTAATTGCTGGAACGAACTTCCATCTGTCATTGTGGAAGTTGATAGGTTAAATAAATTTAAAGAGGAACTGGACAAACATTCAGAGGGAATTGTTTTGTAAATTTTTTTTTTTTTTTGCTGATGCTGTATAAGCTCATACACTTGCTTTCCTGCATCACATGGCACTACTACTATCACTCTACATGTTTTCTTTTGTTTTAATAAATGTGTTATTACATGTCTCGTTCTCACTGCCAATATTCTAATACACCAGAAGAAACAAGTACAAATCAGTAATGGGTGAAAAGCTGGAGGTGGTGTGATTCCCAGTGATTGCCCAACCTTAAAATCACAGTGCAAATCTAATGCGACAGCAGCCAGGACACTGAGTTATGGCTCCCATAGTAATAAAGGGGTTCCGTTCCAAAGTATGAAATATATAAGAAAAACTAGTCTAAAATTTTGTCTATGTATGTATTATATGTACCTTCATAATATGACTATGTACATAGACAGTACATAGTGAAATGCAAGCATATGGCATCGAAATGAAAATAACAATTTAATATTAAATGTAATATTTATTAGAAATTTCAAACAAATCTTTCAAACCAGCGGCTTTGCTTGCTAGCAAAAAAAACATCCCGCCAGTGCTATCACCAGTTTCGCTAAAGTGCTGATAAAGGAGATTTGCCTTTTCGCAAATGACGAGTGAACTTAACGGAATTTTATTTTGAGTTCGGTCTTCTATCCACAGATTTTAAGCCTTTTCCATTTTTTCTAATTTAACATCACGAGTTACAGGGCAAATTTTTGAAGCAATTAGCGCGTTTTCACAGACACTACGGCGGATTTTTTCTTCCGATTTTTTGATTGATCGTACCGTTGACTCATTGATTTTATAATGTTTTGCCACTGAGGAGACACTTTCACCATTAGAAATTTTGTCTAATAACTCAATTTTATTCGCTAATGTCATCACCTTCTTTGATATTTTCGCATTTCTCTTTTTATTCGTAGCCATATTTTTGTAGGGGTTAGAAAGAACTTGTCCACAATAAAGTCACTTTCTTCCATTAACACACTCGAAAAAGTCTGTTTTACACTGCAAAACGGTAGATTTATCACTTTTGTAAGCATATCAATTTATAAATTGATAAATTTATTCAATTTATAAACATATAAATTAAAAGCAAACGACGAAACCTTCCATGACAAATGCATAACACATACTGAACAAGGATTAGTGAGAAACATCCACACTTGCGATTTTGTCACCCCTCTCCCCCCACCCACTGAGCGCTGTTTTGACCGGGAAAGATAATTTTAGCCACACCCATGTTTTTTATGGCGGAAAATATTCACGGCGCTTTAAAATTCACATTTTTTTAGGTTTCATTTTATATTAAATCGGCGATCGCGAATACGCGAAACCGTGAATAGTGGGGGTTTACTGTAGTTATCATAGGAAAAGTAACATGGACAAAAGTAAAGGGGGGAAACAGAAAGTGCTACCAAACAAACAATACCACAAAGAAGAGAGAAAGAAACATCCCTAACACTTGTCTGACCAATTTGATTGGATAACTACAATGTGGTCACAAAGGAACTGGATGCAAAAAATAATTTGGAAAACAAACTTCGATTTTGGGAAAGCTTTTGATACTATTGCACATGGAAGACTGCTGTATAAATTGGAGCTGTTTGTTTGTTTGTTACTTGGTTTTTAGGAGCATTAGCAACTAAGGCCATATTGCTCTGGGGATATGCAGTGGTCATTCCCTGACCTTTCCGCATCCTCCGTATTTGGTGGTCACGGGCTCGAACCCCGGTCTAATCAAGAAGCGTGTGCTACGCACTGCTGCTCCTGCCCACCTGGCTACGGAGGTGCCTATAAATTGGAGCAGCATGGCATTAAGGGCACATTGCTGCTATGGGTGAAGGGATGTTTGAATGGGAGAAGATAGAGAGTGTTGATCAATGGACAGTGCTCTTCATGGACTAATGTTATTAGTGGAGTACCCCAAGGTTCGGTGTTGGGCCCATTGTTGTTTTCTATATTTTTATCAATGATGAAGGTACGTTAGGCTTAATGTACAAATTTGCAGATGATACGAAGGTTGGCAGGGTTGTTAATGACAGTACACTACTGAAAGAGGATCTAGAAAAGTTGGACTGATGGGCAGAGAGGTGGAGACTGAAGTTTAAGATTGACAAATGTAAAGTACTGCATAGGGTAGTAGTAACCCCACACAAAGTACTTTGCATATGTACCAGAGTAATATGCCAACTGTGCAGTACTACACTCAGGGTAGTGGAGAATGAAAAAGACCTTGGGGGTAACTGTGCAGTCAGATATGAAGTTTTCTGAGCAGTGCAGACAGGCACCAAGAACAGCTCATGGGGTCTTGTGAATGATTACAGGAATTTTGCTTTACAGGAATTTTTGATTATTCCCTTGTATAATTCAATGGTCAGGCCACACCTTGAGTATGGCATACAGGTCAGGAGGTCTCATTTTAGGAAGGATGTAGAGCTGCTGAAACAAGTACAGAGAAAGGCAATGAGACTGCTGAGAGGAACAAATTTCTCTTAACAAGAATGGCTTAAGTTCTACAAATTGCAGCATCTGGAGACTAGGCACCTGCAAGGTGATATAATTGAAGTGTATAAGGTTTTGAATGATGTTAACAATCTCAATGCCGATGGGATTCTTCCTCTTGCTAAGATTACACACTTGAGTGGGCATAAATTCAAATTGAGGTACAACAGTTGCAGAATAGATGTGCAAAAATTATCCTTTAGACAGCAGGTGGTTGATTGCTGGAACAAACTTCCATCTGTTGTGGAAATTGATAGCTCAAATAAATTCAAGGAAGAACTGTACAAACTTTTGGAGTAAACAGATAGGTGAAATGGGAAGGGTTTTTTTTTTTTTTTGCTGATGCTGCATAAGCTCATACACTTGCTTTCCTGCATCACATGCCACTACTACTACTATCACTACATGTTTTCTTTTGTTTTAATAAATGTGTTATTACATGTCTCGTTCATTAAGGTATTGACCCTAATCTGGAATGCTGTTTGCCATTTGAAGTTGCTCAGCTAAAGCATAAAAAATATTCATTAAATATATACATACAGATTAGGGGAAAAAGTCACTGAAAGAAACAACTTACATACACATTATTATTTATTATTATTTTTTTAACCTTAAATTAGTTTACTGTGAAATAAAGAAAAAATTTTCTTTATTTCACAGTAAATGAAAAGTTCTGTTACACAGATGATTGTTAGATTATTTATTCTAAAACAAGACATTTGTTTAATTGAAAGGGAGGCTTTTGTTAAAGCTGCACAGAAATCTGTCTCTGTTCATAATCTTATAAATATATTCAGTGTTTTATAATATTTTATCTTTATTTATCTCTTGTCCTAATTAAGTTAATATGCAAAATTATATAAACAGGAAATTTAAGATAGAAATGGCAACAGTTTTAGATGGTGTGTTAGAGAATGGGGAACTAAAGCTTCACAAAAACAGACCTTAAAAACCATATGCACAGCGCGACCCCAGGAGAGAAGTAATACACGATATTAGAAAAAACGGATGACATAGCACTATATTTCTTCAAATGTGAATTAGTGTGACTCTATTAAACATTAATTCCTTAGCATTATATGACATATGAATTTATGGTTTCCTGTATATATTCTGTATACAGATTACGGCAAATATACATATAAATATTAATTTGAAAACTAACTTACAGTTCCTACACAAAACTGGAGTAAGGAAAAAGGTATCCACCAAGTTATGTTGATAATAGGTGCGCCTATGTAATGCAGGAGCTAAAAAATAATAATAACAGTTAAATTTGTCAGAAAAAGTAATTAGAATTATTTTCAACAAATACAAAAAAGACATACAAAACATTCTGAACAAATGATTTAGTACATCCACTGACAAGTATTCAATCATACCATTAGCAGGAAGTTTGCTTTTATGAACTATATGGAAGTTAAAATCCCAACATTATCAAACATTCTGATTTACTGCCCCACACTGTCCCAGAGAAATACTGTTCTATTTCTCTCTATAATTGTTCGTTGTACTCATCAGAGTCATTAGGCCTAAACAAACTCCTACCTTCATTTTAGCTTTCCAAGTTTGGTGTGACATAAGCACTGGAAAAGGAAAAATGAGGGGATGAGTTTGTTATAGGCTTAATGACTCTGATGAGTACAATGAACAACTATACAAATAACTAGAGAGGGCCAGTAAATCAGAATGTCTTCTAATGAGGAATTTTACTTTCCCAGATACTGATTGGAACTTATGGGTTGGTCATTCGCACACATCCAATAAATCCACAAAAGACTTTTGTGGATTTATTGGATGTGGATTTATTAAATGTGTAGTGAACCATTGAAGCAATGCTTCATCGATGTTTGTAACCTCGCACTTTCTAATTTTTTTTTTTTTTTTTTTTCCCGGTTATGTTCTTTTCCAGTGCCAATAAGTAAACATTTATTCTTCCATAATGTCGATACTGTTGATGAGGACAAAGAAAACTTTTTACACACATCAACATTTTTTGCACCATGTTCTAACCCACGAATAATTTTGCCTTTTTGTGAATCGAGAGACACTTTCTTTTGTTAGTAGACATGTTTCCGAAGGAAGGGTTTGTTTCTAACTGATTTTACTTTAAAATGACAAAAGTGATCTGCATACAAAGTTCTTAGAAGTCCGTTTCAAAAATTTTGGAAACAGGCCTTCTAAGTTTCCTGAAAGGTCAAGGTCATAAACCAGCTGATATATGATGTGGGTAGCCATAAAAGCTAATCGCCCTTTGACTACCTGAGCAATTAAGAATTTCTGCATAATTACCAAAATTTATACGGTATATCTGTTTAGTACGCTCGTTATAAAAGTTAACAATTTTATGAGAATAGGCATAAATTAAAATCATTATGGCTTTTAGCTCATTACAGCCGTGATCTCGTTATTTCCGTGCTCATTATAACCAAGTTTTACTGTATTATTTCTATATGCCTAGCACTGGTGTACATGCAAGTATACATGCCCCTGTTCTTACTTTTGGTTGCCCTAAAACAGCCCATGTATTCACTTGTTTCATGATGACTCCCAGCAGCCCTTGAAATCCCTAGCACCTTGCTTTCAGGTTGATGTTCGTTCCAATAGAAGCAGTGCTAGAATAACTTTCACCTCTCCGCTGTATCTATTGTTAATCTATTAGTCTGTGTATCTCCTTCCCCAACTAGGAGTTTTCCGATCCACCTAACACTGCCTAGATAGCATCAGCAAATATTCTTGCACCCATTCTATTTAAGTGCATCCCATCCCTGTAGAACAGGCCTGGGCAAATGTTTTGGCTGAAGGGCCACATTAGGAATTTGAAAAGAAGGCGGGCCGCACGTAAAATACTATTTTTAGATATATATTATTTTTTATCATGAAGAAGAAATATAACATAAAAAAAAAATATTCTCTAACAATCAAGAATTTAATGAGATGAATGGAACTGTTTTACATCTTTTAACATTTTTTTAATTTCGGGTGTTAATTTTGTAGTTGAGATTCTTAAAACTGCTTATAAATGTTCATCGGTGATGCTTGATCGTAAAGAATTTTTATTTAGATTCATGATTGAAAATGTTTGTTCACATATGTAGGTTGATCCAAAAATAACCAACATTTTTCGGGCAAAATCTTTAAGTTCGTCGAATTTAGAGTATTGTAAAATTTACAGATTTCCTCACGACGGTGCAATTCCCTTAAACCGGTATCACACTGCAGATCTATAATCTGCAGTTGTGGTTCACTTGGTGCCAGTGACGGATTTAGCGCTTGAGAGGCCCCCCCCTTAAATATTTTCGGTACCACTACAGTGTGCATTCTACGTGCACGTTTTTACTATAGCACGCGCTCTAGATTTGGTGTTGCGGTTTTAATCATTTTGGTTGTGCAATTCTTTCATACATATTTTAACTAATGTTTAAATGAAAAAATGACACAACTACCATCCCTCCCAAATCTAACATTAATACATAAAATTATTACATAAAATCTAGCATTAATGATAATATGTATTCCACTTAGATTCACTTAGTTTGCATAGATATTTCATATAATATGTGGGGATATTTGCATAAGAGTTTAACTTCTCATATTAAATTATAGTTTTATTCAGTAACGGTAATAAAGATGTGTAAAAATTTAAAATGAAACAATTTTATTTATTTTTTTGATACCTGAGATTTGAGGCTCCCTCGATTTAAGAAACCCCAGGCGCGCACCTGTGCAGAAATCTGCCACTGCTTGGTGCACTATCTATTTCTATTGAAAATGGGTCGCGCACTATTGCCAAACTTGTCTCAATTTTTCGGAAGTCGCCAAATCTTTGTGAAAAGTTGTCATTCAGTGTTGATAATTTCACAATATTTTTCAAATTTACTTTCTGGAATCTTCAGCAACTTCATGGTTGGAAAGTGGTCTACCTTGTTAGTCAATAAATATCGAAGGAACAACTGGAGTTTTAATGAAATCCATTCAAGCTTTTTACCATATCATGGGCGTATAAATTTTTCACTTGTAACACGGTGTTGAAAGTATTTAAGTGTCACGATGTTCACGAATGCCCATAATATTTTTCAGTTTTAAAAATAGAACGATGTCATCTTTAGGATCCAATACTCGCCAAAGAACTTTTCCTAAGCTAAGCCATCGAATTTGGCTATGATAAGGAATATCTGTGTACTCAAATTCAATATCTTGAACAAATTGTCTGGCCACTCGATCGTATTAAATTTACTAGTATAATAATAATAAAAGATGTGACATGTTCAACTTTTAACACATTTTTACATAATACTTGTTGATTACATAATACATTTTTACATAATACTTGTATAATACAATGAATTGTAATTAAATTATAAATCAGGATAATGTTCACAAATTTCATCCTTAATTTTCTTTAACGCTCCAACATTTTTACCTGTCAAACTTGCTGCTCCGTCCATTGTTACGCTGACCATTTTGTTCCATTGTAAATTATATCTTGTTAAGCATTTTTCAACTCTGTTACTGTTAAACATTTTTCGAATTATACTGTTATAAAAGCATCCGTTGGCTCGCTCCGGTTCGCACACAATTTCAAATTCTATCTCAATTTGAACAATACAGAGATGATAAAACAATTTACGAGTCGACAAATTCTATAATGTATTACATATACAAATTTATTTTTCAAAAAGGTGTCACAAAAGGCATAAAATAAGTAAACTTTTTTCGAAAATACCATTAAAGCTCGCGTGTCGCACAAAAATGTGCAGCGGGCCGCATGCGGCCCACGGGCCATAGTTTGCCCGGGCCTGCTGTAGAAGCATCTCTCCTGCTAACAAGCACCGACCACGCTGGGAAAAATTCTATCCCATGAACCTTACCCAGTCTCTCCAGAGCCAAATTGATTGACAAAGCTCTCATCATATACTCCCTCCTATTGTGTCTGAGAGGAATTGGAGACACTTTCAAATTTAACCCTAACTCGCCACTTTTTTTGACATTTCACTGTACTTGTTACATAAGGCAGATCTGCTACTTTTAATGTCATTAGAGCCAACGTGTGCAACAATAGCACTTTTTCTGCAGTTAAAAGATATCGGCTCTACAATGTCATCAACTTTTACCACTACAGACATTCTGCCTATTTTTTTTTTTTTTTTTGGCTGGTGCAGCATAAGCCATAGGCTTTCTTGCACCATGCGGCCATTACTAATACTATCCTTTTTGCACAATACATTTCCTGTTTCCCTGACAATAGAGTCACCAATAACAACTAGCTCCTGTGGGACCAGCACATTCTGCCTTGGGGGAAAATGTGTTGGTCCTGCATAGTAAATTAATAAGCTAATAACTATAACATAGTAAGTTAATAACTATTCATATGCTATTCATATGTTGATACTTGTTGATGAGAAACTTGGGAAGAAGTTGTACATTTGCTTCAAGAACCTAGTGGGAAATTTGGAAAACATTGAGCATGGTATCAGACAGAACAGCACTCCAAATACAATATGTAAACATAGCTCTAATAGTAAAATGGCTATCTGCCATTTTACATTTTACTGCCACTGGTTATTATATGTTCAATAGCTGGAACTACAGAAAGTCTGTTCTCCTGGTTGATTGGTAAATGAATGCAATTTTACTATTTACAGCCTTTCCTGTGAAGATGTGCATCGCAAGATCAAAATTATGCCACTTGAAAAGAATACAATATTGACAACTACTCAATATACATTTCTTTTGTCAAAGCAAACTATTTGTAAAATGCTTAAGAAATACATTAGATATGATGGAGAACATGCACAGAAATATCTTCATTATTGACAATCAAACTCTCCCAAGTACTATCCAATGCTCTGATACGCATGGCAAACTTCTGGTTATTTGTCTGAAATAGAGATGACAGTTTTACGTAATGTGTTGGAAACCAAACTTGCAAACAATTTTGGATTGTGGCACCCACAGTGTGATGAAAAAGCATTCAATGGCCTAATTAACAAGGGGCAACTGACCTTCCACACTTCCCTTGTTTCTTGCTCTCTGGATGGTGCCTCTGTCTGAAGTTGTTTTTTTTTTAATTCAACATTCTAATAAATTTTACAATTTTTTTTTATATTTTTTTCCCTTTTTTTTTCCCTTTTTTTTTTGGTGGGGTGCCTTCCCATCTCTTCAGAGATAACTTCATTGGCTCTGCCAGGTTTGAATCTGGCAGAAATGGATTTTGATTTTTTTTTTTTTTTTTTTTTAAACATATGCTGACACTTTGGATGGGACTCTTGTTCCCTATGGCTGGGATTATGCCGGTACAGCTAGGGTGGGCTCTAGTGGTGTAAAAGAAAAAAGCTTCTTTTTATATACAGGTAGTTCCCAACTTTACAAGTTAATTCGTTCCTAGCGCACACTCATAAAGCAAAAACTTGTAAAGCGGAAACTTATTTCCCCTACACATAATGTTAAAAACAGGGATTACGTTCTCAACAATGAGGTTAGCTACTTAGTTTATACTTAAACAAGATTGATTTATCCAAAGAAATGAAAACAAAGCCTGTAAAATCAAGCAAATTATAATAATAAAGAAATTATTTATGACTTACAAATGTTAAAGAATGTTTATTCTTCATCATCATCAAATAAATGCACACTCGTTGATTACTCATTGTTGTCTCAGCACTCGCTGTTGGTTTGCTGTCTCAAGCACTCATTGTTGGTTTGTTGGAAGCACAAGGAGTCATCTTCTTCAGAAAATAGTCGAGGCATTTGTTTCCAAGACAGTCTTCTCTTTTCTTTATAAATTTCACAATAGCATGCATAAGCATTTTTTTAAATCTGAAGCAACTTTCCTAGTATGCTCCAAATTTGAATCTCAACTCAAATTTTCTGTGTTGAAAAGTTTCATCTAGCCCCTTGAGAGTGAAGGAACGACCAGGAGTTCCAGCTGTTAAATCTTCTTCCTCAGTTTCTTCACATTCTGGCATTTCAAAGAGATCTTCATTTGTGAGCTCTCCATTCTGTGCCTGAAGCAGATCAGTGACATCAGTTTTAGAAACGTCAAGCTGCAATTGGTTGGCAATAGTAACGACCTCTTCTGTTTCATTTTGTATGATTCTGCTGGTCCTTGAAATGCTTCAAAATTATCAATAAACTGAGAACAAAGCTTATTCCAAACACCCTTCATGTTCTTCTCTGTAATTTTGTCCCAGGCTTGTTGTATTATTTTAAATGCATCTAAAATATGGAATTCTTTCCAAAATACTTTGAGTTTGACATCCCTACTTATCTGTTCCATTAATTAGCATGCCTTCCAAAGATAATGAATCGCAAAGATAATGCACTTTAAACGCTCCGGTCCATTGGCTGCAAAAGTGGTGTCGTATTTGGTGGCAAAAAAATTATTTTAACATTAGGATGGTGATGCTGCAGAAATGGTGGGTGGCCAGGTGCATTATCTAAAATCAGAATCAACTGAAAAGGAATATTTTTATTTTCACAATATTGTTTTACTTCAGGCACAAAGTGATACGAAAACTGATCTTGGAATAAAGGAATGAAGAGAAAGTTCTGAAAATTTATTTATGTTTTTTATATGATTGAAGATTTCAGTAAAGAGAAAACATATTTCATCATAATAACATAAAAACCCACACAATTCCAGCTATGGGTAATTTCGAGTTTACTACCCATTTATAATTGATTGCATAAACACAGCATTTCCCAAACTGGAGTCTGTAGACTAGTTCCAGGGGGGGGGGTCTGCGAAATGGTGGTCGTCCATATATATATATAAAGTTTGCAGATCCCTGTATATAACATATGCATATGTTATATATAGGGATCTGCAAACCTTTTTTGAATGGGTCAGTAAACTTTTTTAAATTTTGAAAGAGTCCATAGATCTCAGTAGTTTGGGAGCAGAAAAGTCCAACAAACCAGAAAGTGCAGATTGTTTTTATTGTTTTATGGTTGTGACTTCCAGAAATGTGCTTTAGAAAAATATCACAAAAGCATATAACAATGAAAGTGCAGTGCATTTTAATGATTTGAATTGGTAACTAGTGCAATTTTTATTATAAAAATTGACCTTTTAGAGAGATAAATAGCTTAGTTATGTAGTGAAAACTTCAACTTCCAAGGTCCTGGAACGAATAACCAAAAAAACGATGTGTTATTGAGTTCATATTACAATATTTTCAAGATACGATGGTGCCTCTGGAACGGATTAATATCTTAAAGAAGGGGTACACTGTATTGTATATCTACAAGTGTGGTTTGAAATGTGGTACTTATGTTTAATATTCACTTTTGCAATTAATGTTCATATTTTCTATTTTGTTGATACTTGATAATAAAAAAAAAAAAAAAAAAAACCTCTTAAACCCAAAACTCGTAAAGCAAGAACTGCCCGTATACATTCTGTGATCAATGAATTGTGACCAACCCATTGATAATGGGCTATGCTACACAGCTAGCAGTATAGAAAACCAAATAGCTTTATATGCTATCACAGTGCTAATTTGCATTTGGTCATGCAAGGTAAAGTAATAAAGTAGCAATTAATGGAATGTAGTAAAGATATCATGGCATTTCTAAAGGGCATGATTCTGGGAACCCATGTGTCGACAGCAAATGCTGTGGTGTCAACAATACACTTGTTGGTTGGACACTGGAAGACTGGAAACGAGTGTGCAGATCAGATGAGTCCAAATACATATATTGGCACCTCCGTAGCCAGGAGCAGCAGTGCTTAGCACACACTTCTTGATTAGACTGGGTTCGAATCCGTGACCACCAAAATACGGAGGATGCGGAAAGGTCAGGGAATGACCACCGCATATCCCCAGAGCAATATGGCCTTAGTTGCTAAGCTCCTAAAAACCAAATAACAAACAAACAAACCAAATACATATTGCAAAATAATGCCGACAGATGCGTTCGTGTGTGGTGCAAGAAAGAAATCCATAGGCCAAACGTACATGGTGCCCACTATCTGGGAAGATGGTAGTAGTTGCTTAATGTGGAACATGTTTTTTTGTTGGCAAAAACTAGACCCCTGGTGCATAGGGACGAATGTTTCACAGTGAGGTCTACCAGCAGCTCTTAGGAGACCATATGCAGCCTACTATGTTGCATTTTTTTCTGGGCAGAAACAGGATTTTCCAAGCCAGTCATGCACTGTGTTATCGGGCCTGCACTGATAAAACAGTGAAATTGTGAAAATATCACCCATCTTGATTAGCCTCCAAATTTGCCTGACCGAATTCCAATTGAAAACTTGTGGGATGCCTTTGGAGTGGGAAGTGAGGCATATGAACATGCAACTTTCATCAAGAGGAGGGCGCTGACTCTCTCTAAAAATTACAGCTGTCAGTTGCGGGCTCCGAAAAAAACGATAAGTGTTTGCCTTTTTATTTACATAATTGTTATTTTATATTGTACTTAATACATAGTCTTATAGTTATAGTTACGCTGGTTATTTTTATTTTAATTTAGATAAACAGTTTTTATAGATATACCTAATACTTAATAACCGTTATTTCGTTCGAATCTTGCAGCCACTGTTTTTGTATATGTTGGTAGGGAATTCAAATTTTTAATTGAGGTAGTTAGGTAGCTTTAACGTATAATTTATAGAGTATTACGCTTCACTGTTTCTATTAGATAGCCTAGTATTGACATTTAATTAATTTAATTTATTGATTTTATTAATTTAAAGTATCATGCCCCAAACTAGAGCAGCAAAGCAACGGGCTCAAAGTGGCAGGAGTGCTGTGACTCGGGGGAGAACTGAGGGGGGCCTTTCTCCAACGCATCACAGCCTAAAAAAATGTGCAACTTGTGAAATGTTTGCCGAGCTCTCTGGAACGGAACATGACATTGCCACGGGGGATGTCTTTGTGTGTGCGCGATGTAAGGAGTGTAAGGAAATCAGGCAACAACTCAGCATTGTTATGGGCCTATATGAGAGTTTGAAGGACAGGGTGGATGCCCTCGAAAGATCTAAATTGAGGGGCCCATCAGGCTCTCAGCTGCCCACATCAACGCCAGAGCTTGCACTTGGTCATCACACAACACAGCAGCAACCCCCAAGGCAGAAAGCGCTGGTCCCTCATGAACTAGACTCTATTGTCAGGGAAACGGGGAACATGCTTTGTAAAAAGGATAGGTGGAACAGGACCAGGGTATGTCTGCCAGGGGCAAAGGTTGATGACGTTGTAGAGCGGATATCATCTTTTAAGGGCACAAAAGGTGATATAGTTGTACACATTGGCACTAATGATATTAGGAGTAGGAGACCGGCAGAATTACTTAACAAGTACAGGTCACTGTTGAACAAAAGCCGAGAATTAGGGTTGAATTTGAAAGTGTCTGCAATTCTGCCCAGACACGATAGAAGGGAGTATATGATGAGAGCCTTGTCGATCAATTCGGCCCTGGATGTTGTTGTTGTTATTTGGTTTTTAGGAGAATTAGCAACTAAGGCCATATTGCTCCGGGATATGCGGTGGTCATTCCCTGAATGACCTTTCCGCATCCTCCGTGTTTGGTGGTCACGGGCTCGAACCCCGGTCTAATCAAGAAGCGTGTGCTACGCACTGCTGCTCCTTCCCACCTGGCTACGGAGGCGCCTCGGCCCTGGAAAGAATGTGCAAGGCTCAAGGGGTAGAATTTTTTTCAGCCTGGACTGTACTTGTTAACAGGAGAGACTGCTTCTATAGGGATGGAATACACTTAAATAGAAAGGGTGCAAGAATATTTGCTGATGCTATCGAGGCAGTGTTAGGTGGGTCGGAAAACTGCTAGCATGGGGGGATACAAGGACTAATAGTTTAACAGTAGCCGTAGGCAGAGGTGAAGGTGATTCTTGCACAACTTCTATTAGAATAAGTAGCGCCCTGGAGCGTGGGGTGTTGGGGGTTTCAGGGACGGATGGCAGTCATCCTGAAATAGGTGGGTATATGGGATGTGTTAGGGTAACTAAGAATAGGAGTAGGAGCATGTATGCTTGCATGTATACCAATGCTAGAAGTATAGTAAATAAATTTGATGAATTTGAAGTGTTGGTCAAGACATGAAAGGCGGATATTGTTGGGATAGCAGAGACGTGGTGTCACACAGATATAAGGAATGCTGAACTGGAATTTGGGGAGTACAATGTGTACAGAAAGGATAGAGTTAGTTTGTTAGTTAGTTAGAGTTAGTTAGCACTGTTGAGTTAGTTTGGTGTGACATGCGCACTGCGGAAGCAAAAATAAGAGCAGGAGTGTGTTATAGGCCTAATGACTGAAATGAGTACAATGAACAATTGTACAGAGAAATAGAGTGGGCTTGTAAATCAGAATGTCTTATAATGGGGGATTTTAACTTCACAGATATCGACTGGAACTTGTGGGTTGGTCACTCACACACTAGTCAGACTTTTGTGGATTTATTGGATGATTTCTGCAGCATGTTTGAGATGCAACCAGAGAGAGTACTACTCTTGATATGGTTATCAGCAGTGATCATTCTTGTATTAAGAATTTGCAGATAAAGGAACCACTAGGTGGCAGTGAACACAGTGTACTGATGTGGGATTTACTTAAAGATTTAATTACCATCAGGGGTAAAGGAAAGGGTTTTTGCTTCCGTAAAGGTGAGTACAGTGGTCTCCGACAGTTTTTAAATTCTGTACAGTGGGATCAACTGAAGATGTTACCAACAGTAAATTCTAAGTGGGAAGCATTCAAGGAATTAATCGTGAAAGCTACTAAAAGTTTCATACCTATTAAGAAATATTGTTCAAGGCTTAGGCCTATATGGTTATATAATGAACTAATGAGACTCGTAATAGAGAAGAAAAATGCATGGGATGCATATAAATTATCAAGCGACTCAGAAGCCTATGGCAGATATAAGCTAGTCTGTAATCAGGCGACAAAGGAGGTTAGGCAGGCGAAGGCAGATTACGAGAAATCCTTGGCAAAAGCTGCTAAGAAAAACAGCAAGGATTTCTTTACTTATATAAACTCTAAAAGGAAGGGAATGAATCTGATTCGCCCACTTGACATCGATGGTTCGACTGTTGATGATCCTGCTCAGATAGCAAACAAACTGAATGAGTATTTTGCATCTACATTCACACATGAGGAATTATTAAGGTTTGAAAATGGCAGAAGGTTATCAAATTGTAGCAGGATACTTAATGATTTTGTAATAACTGAAAGCAAAGTGGAGGAGAAATTGTTGAAGTTAAACATAAGAAAAGCACCTGGGGCGGATGGGATCTATCCAGTTATATTAAAGGAGGCGGCAAAACAACTAAGCAAACTCTTAGCCATAATTATGAGAGCGTCCTTGGACTCAGGGGAGGTTCCCACGGACTGCAGATGTGCAAACGTATCCCCAATTCACAAAGGGGGATCAAAGGGTGACACGAGTAATTACAGACCAGTTAGTTTAACTTCTGTTCCGGGTAAAATAATGGAGTCACTGGTTGAAGATGCATTGCAGGATCATCTAGACAAGAATGCAGCAATAATTCAGACACAGCAGACCTGTTAGTTTAACTTCTGTTCTGGGGAAATTCATGGAGGCACTGGTTAAGGAAGGATCATCTAGACAAGACTGCAGTTACAGGCCAGACACAGCATGGGTTTGTTAAAGTTGAAGTCTTGTCTGACTAATTTGATTGGAATTCCTGTGATGTGATAATAGAGGAACTGGATGCAAAAAATAATTTGATATCATACACTTGGATTTTAGGAAAGCTTTTGATACTGTTCTACATGGAAGGCTACAGTACAAATTAAGAGCAAATTGCTGCTATGGATAAAGAGACAGTTGAGTGGGAGAAAACAGAGAGTGGTAATCAGTGAATACTGCTCTTTGTAGACTAATTCTATTAGTGGAGTAACCCAGGGTTCATGTTTGGCCCTTTGTGGTTTTCTGTATTTATTAATGATACTGATGAAGGTTATATCAGGCTTAATGTGCAAGTTGGCAGATGATATGAAGGTTGGCATGGTTGTTAATGAGACTAATGACAGTGTGCTACTGAAACAGGATCTAGAAAAGTTGAGCAGATGGGCTGAGAGGTGGCAGCTGAAATTTAACATTGAAAAATGTAAAATACTGCATATGGGTAGCAGTAATTATGTTTCCAGTATTGATACAGAAAATACCGGTTTTTCGGTACTAATTTAAAAAAAAAAATTGTTTATAATTTAATCACATAAAGGTTATAAAATCACCTTTATGTGATTATGATGTCATTATCTCTACTAGCAATTGTTCGATAAATTATCAATAGGACACCATGCAACACTGCAACCCATCCACAATTCTCGGACAACTTCGTGTCTGACCGGATCGTAACTCCCAAGTCCCGTTCCTCCACTACTGACTTTAGTTCAACTCCACCAAGTGTATATGCTATTTACTTACACCAAGTGTGTAAGACCTTGCATTTTGCTGAATTAAAGCATAGCTGCCTCTTTTCTGACCATCCCGAAAGTCTATCTAGGTCACTCTGAAGAAGCTCTGCTTGGCGGCGATTATTAACTACTCTACAACAGTGGTCCCAATACTGATCCCTGGGGAACCCCACTTCTTACATTAACCCAATCTGAGAAATAACCATTTATCACAACCCTCTGCCTGGTGCCCTCCAGCCATTGTGCTATCCATCTAAGGATTTTCCCTATGATTCCAGCCTGCTCCAACATATAAAGTAACCATTCATGTGGGACTGGGTCAAATGCTTTGCTGAAATCCAAATAAATAATGTCGAAATTATTCCCAAAATCCAGCTCATGAGTGACCTGTCAAAATGGCTAACCAGATTTGTTAAACATGATTTTCCCTACTACTAAAGTTAGACTGGCCGGTTGGTAATTTCCCGTTACACTCCTAGAACCGCCTTTATGTTCCAATTTACACTAATCCAATGGAATCTCTCCTGAGTCCAGTGATGCTCTCATAACTAGCCTTAATGGTTCAATGCACTCACTTGCTGCCTCCTTTAAGATTACAGGGTATATGCCATCAGCCAAAGGAGCCTTACTCGCCCGTAGGCGTGAAAGTTTTCTCATTAAATAATCATTTGAAATTTCAACATCATTACATTTTTTTCAACTTCACTTCCATAACATCTCATTGACACAAAGGGCATTTTTTTTTATGTAAATATTGATTTTTCGTAACTGTTGAGTTTATCTGCAACTTCAGCTGGGGTATATATCCCATTACATAAGGGTCCAATCTGATTTGTCCTTCTGTTCTTTGCATTTATATATGTAAAGAATTCCTCAACTGCACTCTTTGCTCTCTTCTTTATTCCTTATCCCCACTCTTTGCTCTCTCCCCGAGTCAGTAAAGATACTATAGTGAAAATTATACTTTGCTGAATAAAACGTCTTTGTCCTTCAGAAAAGGATGAACATAATTCAACCAGGGAAGACCAACACGGAACAGAACAGTGTTCCGCAAATTCTTTCCAAAATAAGAAATTGCCTGACTCCAATGAGATTTTAAAAGATGAACTTGATTTGGAAATTAATGAAATACTTTTAACTATTTTTGTTAAAAAAGTTCAAAGCCTAGAAAATATGGACTGAGATTGTCTATGATTATCTCAGTACCAGAATAGAATCCGAAAGGGCGTTTTCAGCTGCTAATCAAATACGGCATGTACCAAAACTAGATCCATTTTAAACTATCATACTATCAATTGCTTATGTTTCTTAAGAGTTCACTTAATATAACAGGTAGTGCAGATGCTTAAATATAACTAAACTTTGCAGTAACAATATGTATTTTTTTGTTTTTAATATAACTGTATTAAACTGTATTTTTTTTCAGAATATTTATTATTGCAATAAAAATTTATTTAAAGCATGAATTCAAATAATTACAATACAGTACTTGTTTTTTTTCTTACTTTATTGCACCTAATTGTCATCGAAATGTATTGAGAAAAACACGTTTTTGGAATACCGGTATCCTGGTTTCATAAATTAAAAATACCGAAATACCGGTATTCAGATTTTGACCGGTATTGTAAGCCCTAGCAGTAACCTAAGAGTAACATATCAACTGTGTGGTTCTACACTCAGGGTAATGAAGAAAGAAAAGGACCTGGGGGTAATTGTGCAGTCAGATATGAAGTTTTCTGAGTAGTGCAGACAATCTGCAAGAGTAGCTCATTGTCTTGTCAATGACATACAGGAATTTTTCTAGAAGGGATAAGGTGGTGATTATTCCCTTGTATAAGGCTATAATCGGGCCACATCTTCACAGATGTGAAGATGTGGCCCGATTACAGTATACAGGTCTGGAGGCCTCATTTTAGGAAGGATGAGGAGCTGCTCGAACAAGTATGGAGAATGGCAACAAGATTGGTGAATGGAACAAAGGGAATTACAAAGAAAGACTTAAGTTCTGCAAATTGCAGTGTCTGGAGACTAGGCACCTGCGAGGTGATCTGATTGAGGTGTATAAGGCCTTGAATGGTTTGAGCAAGCTCAATGCTGATGAGATTCTTCCTCTTGCCCAGATTAGTCACCTGAGGGGACATAAATTCAAATTATGGAAAGACAGTTGTAGAAAAGATTTGCAAAAATTTGCCTTTAGCCAGCGGGTGGTTAATTGCTGGTTCAAGCTTTTATCTGTTATGGAAGTTGACAGCTTAATTAAATTCAAGGCAGAACTAGACAAATATTTGAAGAGAATGGATGGGTAAAATGGAAAGGGTTTTTTTTTTTTTTTTTTTTTTGGCTAATGCTGTATAAGCTTGCATCCTTGCATCATATGCCTCTAATAATGCTCAGCTTCATTTCATGCTTAAACACATAAATACACTGCCTGCAGGATGTCGATTTCGCATTAAATTTTGCTTTCAAGATATAGAATAATTTTATTTAATAGCATTCTTCAGTGGTTTTTCTTAAAAAACTGGATTACACCTTGATCAAGTGGCTGAAGAACTAACATCAAATTTGGTGGTAGTAGTAGGTACTCGAAGGTGATTGCTCGTAGGTCATTTACTTGACAATGAGAAGTGCAGTGGCCCACAAACAGCAAATTGTTCTATTCTTCTCACTCATCCTGTGATCTAAGTCTCTGATCCATTCTTTGTGGATTTGTGATGTCAGCTATGTCCTTTGGATTGCTCGATACATAGTCGGTAATGTCTTCAATCCTTTAAAGCATTGAGGGTTCTAGACTCTCCCAATAATTAAAGGAAGAAGCTTCTTTGTGCCAGTCATGTTTTCTGCTAGGAGAATGGTAATCCATTGTTTGGCCTTTTTTTCTGCCACTACATTTCTCACCTTTAAATGTAAGCGTTTTATCCGGTAGCAATTTAAAATTCCAGTTTCATCAGCAATGGAGATGTCATTGTCGCCATATGTCAGCAAAACATTTTTGAAAGACTGGCAATAATGAGTCTTAAATTTCTGGAACCATCCATCTGAACTTTTAAATTCTTCAATATCCATTCGATTCACAAACAATTCAGCCTTAACTTTTATCATCTACAGGAACTATTTTTTGCATCATCATTAGCCATTCGAAAATTACCTTTACAAGAACTGGATACTTTGCCTTTTGTGCTCTAATTCTACCTGGTGCAGCAGCAGATTTCTCTAAACTTTCATTCTTTTTCCAATGTTTCAGAATAGCGAACAGAGTACTCTTAGGAATGCAGAACTGTTTGGAAATATCAGTCTTAGAATGAACACCATTATCTACAGCTTGCAAAATCTTAAATTTTCTGCGATTGTCGAAGAGCCATACCAATAAACTTACACCATAACTGACTTCTAGCTGATGTTCATTTGATTACCACACTGCAAGAAAAGAGCATGGGAAATCTTAAAAAATTATTTCTCCCGGTCAGCTGCAATTATTCAATATATTTGAAGCTTTCTGTCATTTTTAAATGTGAATATTGTAATAAGAAAGTGAAAATTCAGGTTAAGAGGTAGAAATTTATGGTCGTTACACTAAATGCAAAATAGCATTAGTTAATGAGAAATTGGCTAGGACCAACCACATAGGACGTCATAACGTGTTGGGAGATGAAAAAGAGGGTTGCTAAAAAGAGTTTCGACTATGTATTTATTTATTTTTATTTTATTTTTTACCTGTCTGTCCTCGGATAAGGCAGTACATGCTTGTTGTGCCACCTCCTTATAGCAAGAGATGCATACTGGTAAGCAGCCTTCTAGGTGATTGCTGCTTCCTGGTAGCTAAGTAGCCAGGTAAAACAAACTAACAGGAATCAGTGAAGCAAACTACCTTCACCAGGTGGTGATGAGTAATTTTTTATTGTTATTACAAACGATCACAAACACCCGCCTTGTGCACAGCTGGCCTTAACAGTGACACTGTTCCATTAACTTTACAGTGGAATCTAACTGTTGTTTAGGAGCTGTTGTTATTGTTATTTTGGTTTTTATGAGCATTAGCAACTATGGCCATATTGCTCCAGGATATGCGGTGGTCATTCCCTGACCTTTCCGCATCCTCCGTATTTGGTGGTGACGGGCTCGAACCCCGGTCTAATCAAGAAGCGTGTGCTACGCACTGCTGCTCCTTCCCACCTGGCTACGGAGGCGCCTGTGTTTAGGAGCCGTCCAATATAAGATACTTCATATGTCTCTATATCAATTAGGATCTAGGTGTTAATTAAAATCGGAAATTTTAAAAAAAATTAGATATTCCTAACTCACACTCTTGCCTTAGCATTTTATCTCCACAGGAATCAGTGAAGCAAACTGCCTTCACCAGGTGGTGATGAGTAATTTTTTATTATTATTATTAAAATTGTAGAAATGTGATGAACTTAGTTTTCTCATTTCAGAGAAAACCACTGCATCAACTTTTCTATTACTACTTTCTCTCCAATAAATGCCAGTAACAAGCTGAAGTAGCAAGCACTGGGGTAAGTATGGAGATTTTTATATACAAAGGGTACTAGGAAAGTTTTGCAATATGACGCAACAATGAATCACAGGAAGCTGCTTGTTGCTGCATGTTGAGACATGTTCATACGTGCATAGTAGCCGCCGCGCCAAGTCGATGGGTTCAGTTATTCATTAGTAGTGAGAGTGTAAAGTGCTTGCGATGGCATCGTGGTCACGAAATGAGATAAGGACAGTTTTGCGGTATAATTTCGTGCGTGGTTTAACCATAGACCAGTGCTTAGAAGAAATGACTCTTGCACTAGATGATGATTGTCCACATCGTACAACAATATTCAGGTGGTATAGAGAATTCCAAAGGGGAAATTTCACTCTGGAGGATTCTGAGAGGCTGGGAAGGCCACGAACGTCAGTTACGGAGGAAAACGTTACTGCTGTGAGGAAAATGCTTGACGAAAACAGGCGAGTGACCTACCAACAGATAGAGGATACTTTGGGCCTAAATGCACCAGCAATTCGTTCGATTCTGCAAGATCATTTGCACGTGAAGAAACTTTGTTCTCTCTGGGTGCCGCATCAACTGACTGAAGAGCAGATGACACGACGTGTGACTTGGTGCCGGGAGATGTTAAAAAAGTTTGATAAGGGACAATCTCAGTATGTGAACAACATCGTGACAGGTGACGAGACTTGGCTGTACTATTACGATCTGCCCACCAAGGCTCAAAACAAAGTTTGGGTCTTTGATGATGACGACACACCCGTAATTGTCAGAAAATCCCGATCTGTAAAGAAGAAAATGATAGCTGTATTTTTCAAATCGAGTGGAATTGTGGAACTGCCTAAAGTCATTGGATCTGTGAAGAACCTGCGGCCAAAGTCAAGAATGGACACCTGGTACCTCCATCACGAAAATGCTCCAGCTCACCGTGCCAAAGCCTGCACCGAATATTTGACCACGACAGGACTGAAACTTCTTGAGCACCCTCCCTACAGGCCAGACCTTGCTCCCTGCGACTTTGCACTGTTCCCGCATGTGAAAATGAAGCTAAAAGGGAGGCGGTTTTCCAGTGATGAGGACCTTCTACGGGCTTGGGACAACGAGTGTGCTTTACTCCCTAGTGAAACTTGGCAGAACTGGTTTAAAGATTGGTTTCGGAGGATGGAGAGGTGTATTGAATGTAGAGGAAATTACTTTGAAAAAATTAAATAAACAAAGCTGTATTGCAAAACTTTCCTAGTATCCTTTGTATAATACAGTGTTTGTCAAATTAAGTGTAGGATTTCATACTGTTATATTTTCTAGCATCTAATAGAAACAATTTCTTTTACTGCAAAAGGAACATCAAGAACAAAATTTATTGTAGCCACTGCATATGGAAAATGTCTAATAAGCATCTAGAAGCTGCTACAACTAGTACACTCTAACAATAATACTTTCCATTAAAGAGGTCCAAGCTTGACCTCTAACACATAATGGCATTGTCTGCCTTTTATTTCTATCCAAGTCTACAGCTAAAAAGCTTCAAGCTACAGATAGTATACATAAAGAATGTAGTTATACTAATTCAGATGCATAAAACTTTTTAGTTCTAGGCTTACATGGAGCTTTCCATCTCTTTTGTTATCTATCATATTATGGAAATTTACTGTGGAATAGGCAAAGCCTTTGCTTGTGATTATATCACTTGTCCCAAATCTGAAAATGAACTGATTAAAAAAAAAAATTTAATTCTTAGTGCTGGTGCATAACTTCTGCTATTTTATTTTTTTTATTATGAGTGCGGAAACAGCTACAGGTCTCCAGATGATACCTTGAATACATCTATATACAGTACACTCTCAGAATAATGGCACCTTCGGGGATTCACGATGTCATTATTTCGATTTTTCCGTTATCTAGAAAGTTTTATTTTTAATATATTTAATGCAGCTAAATAACAAACAGAGAGATTAAGAATGCAATTTTATTAACTGCACATAAAAACAAGCATGTTGATGATCCAATGGCATAAGTAGTTCTTGCACCAGAAATCCTTATAACAATAAAAATTGTTATAATTTTTATTGTACCAGTTCATACACATGGTATGAACTGGAACTTTGATTTCGAGCAAGGCCAGCACATCCGCAATGAGTAGCTATATTGACCTGAAAGAGACCAAAACATCACCTATCTGTTATCAAAAATTGGTTCCAATGGAATAAGTAGTCCTTGCATATTCTGCCATTAATACACTCCTACTAATGCCTGTTCTACTTTCTATTATTATATCAAGTTTGTCACTAAGCTTTAATGTTCTTAATTATTCATCTTTTCTTCTCTGTATTAGGTTTATTAAATTTAGGAGCCATAGTGAGGGGTTTTTAATTTAAAATAAATGTAAAACAGCGGTATTATCTGTGATATCAGTACAAAATTCACTTTCTAAATGATAAATTTAACAAATAAAGTAATCACATGACGCCATTTTATTTTTTTCGGCACTGCACAACATTTACACTGTACGTTAGCATCTGATCTCAATGTGCCGTTATTTCGACAGTCTACTGTATTTGGTTTTATGTTTTGAAAATTAATTGATGTTACTCAGTTTATGAAGAACTGTATCCACAGACCACTAGTACTATGCATTCAAATCAAAAATATGACAGTTTCCAAACAATGGAAGTAATGAATGTGATGATTTCATAAGACTTCTGGATTGCTTTATCATTAATGGGAGAAAGAGTTCTTGAGCTCTGATACTTTAGCAAGACCATACAAATCAGGAGTTTACAATTGGTCATTTGAAAAAAATTTAATCATTACCCACACTGATCACTTGACTACATTAGATGGGAAAAAAATTAAAAATCATTCTGTTCACATGAGATTTGAACTCTATATGGCATTGCGGAACACTGATCAGCCACTATAATAGTCACCAAATTAAAAATAAAAAAAAAATTCTATTTGCACACGGCATGGCCACATGAGTAGTCCAAAGACAAGACTGAGTTTTAGACGGTTTGAAATAAACTAAGTTGTCTTTGCCCCACTGGAGAATTACCTGAAGATCGGCATTTAAGGAATTGGTAGCAGATTTTCGAAAAGTTGAAGTTAACTGAGCAGGACAAGGTTTCTCAAAATGGAAAGTGGGCAATGTGCTATCATCGGCAAAACTATGGATAGGATTTCCAGTCAATGGAAGAAGGTCATTAATATACAAGAGGAAAAGAGTGGAGGAAAGAACTGAACCTTGGGGGACACCAGCATTAGTGGAGAAGTTAGAAGACAGAGAGCCATCTACCATCACCCTCAGTGAGCGATCAGAGAGAAAACTGGATAACCGATTACTAAAAACAGTTGGAAAACCATAAGACGGAAGCTTGTTTAGAAGATCTTAATGCCAAACACGATCAAAAGCCTTTGAGATGTCAAGAGAAACTACTTGTGTTTCATCGAACCTTTCCATTGAATTAATCCATAAATGGGTAACATAAGCCAGAATATCACCAGTGGATTGACACTGACGGAATCCATACTGGCGATCGTTGATCAGATGGAAGGTTTCTAGGTAGTTTAAGAGTTGGCAGTTAATTGATTTCTCCATTACTTTAGAAAGAGTAGAAGTAATTGCAATGGGACGATAATTGGATGGAAGGGATTTATCACCCTTTTTAGGAACTGACTGGATATGAGCAAATTTCCAAGCAGAAGGAAACACACCTTTGGAATAAGAAAGGGAAAAAAGGCGGCAAAGAATAGGAGTAAGTTCAGGAGCACAGGTTTTGAGAACAAGTGGAGAAATACAATCAGGACCTGGAGCTTTCTTAGCATCAAGATTCGTCAAAATCCTTCTGACATCCTTTTGACGGAAGATCACAGGAGGCATTGAATGGAGCGTGTTGGGAATGGTGGAAGGTGTTTTACCAAGATCATTAATACATGAGCTGGAAGAAAAATGGGATGCTAGCAGGTCAGCTTTATCCTTGGCTGAAGTGACAACAGAACCATCTGGTTTGGACAGAGGTGGGAGCAGAGATGGGCAAAAGTTTCCGCCAATAGCTTTGGCAAGAGACCAGAATGCTTGGCTACCATTAGGGCAAGAAGCAAGTTTTCTACTCTTAGCCTGTTCAAACTCTAGTTTGGACTGATTAATAACTGCTTTACAATTGTTGCGAGCTTTGGTGTAGGCAGAAAATGAAACTGAAGAATTAGAAACAAGCCAATTACGATATGCAATATTCTTCTCTTGAACAGCCTTAGTACATTTATTGGAAAACCAAGGTTTAGATAAAGGATGAGATTTTAAAGTGGAGTGTGGGATAAAGGATTCCATTCCTGCAAGAATAATTTCACTGACACGATCTGAGCAAACGCTGACATCAGAAGTTTTGAAACAGTAATCTGACCAAGGAAAAGAAGAAAAGAAGTCTCGCAGGTCATCCCATTTTGCATTCTTGTAATGGTGAATTCCAAGATTTTTTGAGTTACCACTGTATCATCCCCAACAAGTGTTGGGGATATCATCCCCAACAAGCTAACAAAAGATTAAATTCTAAGTGTTATGGACATAGCTTTCGAAATCGTGAATTCCAACAGAGGACAATCTCTTCAAAGGAGACTTTTCAAAATGCAATTTCAAAATATGAAAATGAACTGGATCTGATATTACACACAAGTGTGAGGTGGTTGAGTCAGAGTAAGTTTCTACAGAGATTTCGAAATTTGTTGAATGAAATTTTAAAAAAATTGTTAATCAAAGGGGAGATGATTATCAGCAGCTACAAGATACAGAGTGGTTGTGGGGTCTGGCTTTTTTGGCAGATTTTACCAGTAAATTAAGTGATCTGAATTTGGAATTACAAGGAAAAAATAAAAATGTGGGTGGCATGATTAGAAATATTTCTGCATATAAATATCAATTTTTGGCTACGGCTAAGGATCTCAAAGGAAAAAAATTCTATTATTTTGCAAATATGCAAGTTCATTTGCAAAAATATCCTGTTTTTGAATTTAATAGTAAGAAATATGTTTCTGAAATTGAGGAAGTTGTGGATGACTTTGAAACAATTGAAGACATTGTTCAATATATTTCTTATCCATTTAATGTCGACTTAGATACGTGAGATTTTTTACATGGAGAAAATATTACTTGAAAATAAAATTATTACATTGCGAAATGATATCTTCCTAAAAGCCAGATCATCAGAAAAAGACTTGGAAATATGTTTGCCGAGAAAAGTACCCAAATATAAAAAAATGCAGTGAACTTTTAAATTCCTGTTTTGGTTCCACATATCTATGTGAATCGGCCTTTTCAAATATGGAAAAAAAAAAAAAACAGAGAATTGCTCTATTCTTACGGACTTGCATACAGAAGGTTCTATATGGTTCACCTTATCACAGTATATCGCGGATTTTGAAAGCTTAGCAGATGACATGAAGACACAAACTTTGCATAAATTAAAAATTTAAATACGTATGAATTTAAAATAAGAATTCTGAATTTTATTTAAATTTAAAGACAACATTTTTCAATATGTGCTGAACTTTTTTAACCATGTGCAATGAAATTCTCGAGATGGTAGATCGCAGCACATTTTGAAGGAAAAAAGTAGATCGCGTAACAAATTAAGTTGCCTACCCCTGCTATATATCATTGACAAGACTCCATGACCTGCTCTGGCAGCCCATCTGCACTGCTCAGAAAACTTCATATCTTGACTGTACAATTACCCCAGGTCTTTTTCATTCTCCACTTTCCTGAGTGTAGTACCACACAGTTGGTACGTTTCACTTCGGTTACTGCAACCCATATGCAGTACTTTGCACCTGTCAAGGTAAAACTTCAGATGCCACTTTTCAGCCCAGCTGCCTTATATTTTCTAGACCTTGTTGCAGTAGCATACTGTCTTTACTGTCATGAACAACCCTGCCAACCTTTGTATCATCTGTAAACTTAGACATTAAGCCTGATATACCTTCATCAATATCATTGATAAATATAAAAAACAACAATGGCCCTAACACCGAACCCTGGGAGATTCCACAAAGAACAGTCTATTGATTACCACTCTCTGTCTTCTCCCACTCAACCATCTTTTTATCCATTGTAGCAACTTGCCCTTAATGCCATACCACTCCAATTTGTACAGCAGTCTTACATGTGCAACAGTATCAAAAGCTTTCCTGAAATCCAACTATATGATATCAAAATTATTTTTTGCATCCAGTTCCCCTGTGACCACATCATAGTATCCAACCAAATTGGTCAGACAAGGTAAGGTTAGATAAGCTGCAGCCATTATCAATCCACTACAAGATGGAAGCCTCCTCAAACAATTCATGTTGAGGGAAAATGACTATAATCTGCCACACTGGTCCAGTGTGGGTTGGCACATCGACCATATTTAGCAGTCGGGGACTTGAACCCCCGGAGTGCAGTAGTACACGCTCTTCTGCTCCTGGCTAGTCAGCCAAGGAGGCCATAGTCGAATGGTAGGGAGTGGGAGTGCAGTATATGACTGCACAATTAGCCCCAGGTTGTTTTCATTCTCCACTTCCCTGAGTGTAGTACCACACAGTTGGTACGTTTCTCTTGGGTTACTGCTACCCATATGCAGTACTTTATATTTGTCAATGTTAAACTTCATTTGTCACTTCTCAGCCCATCTGCCTAACTTTTCTATTTCCTGTTGCAGTAGCATACTGTCTTTACAGTCATTAACAACCCTGCCAAGGTTAGACAAGACCTCCCCTTAACAAACCCATTCTGTATGTGAACTATTACTGCAGTCTTGTCTAGATGATCTTGCAATGCTTCTTTAACCAATGACTCCATTAATTTCCATGGAACATCCTCTGGTGGTTGATTGTTGGAGCAAACTTCCATTTAGGGTTGTGGAAGTGCATAGTTTAAGTTCAAAGAAGAACTGGACTAGCTGTTGGAGGGGGATGGACAGGTGATGTAAGAAGTGCTGTTGTCACAGTTTTTTTTTTTTTTTTTTTTGGCTGATGCTGCATAAGCTTGCTTTCTTGCATCATTACCACTATTAATAATAATAGTAAACTAATTCTAGTAAGTGTTAAACTTTTAAACAGACACTATAAATGAAAGGAATGGAATAATTACAGCTTGCAGCTTTTTCAAGAGCTATCCAAAACAATTCACCCCTCTTTCACTAATGAAAAATTTTCCTTTGAATCTACCATGATATGACTAATATAAGAATTTTCCAATTAACACAAACACCTAACATAACAATGTCTGGATAACTTATTTTATTTACTGGGTGCATCTCAAAACAGAAATAGCAGTCATTGAATAAAATTCCCAAACTGATTTTTTACCCTTCAAACTACAGTAGCCTTTCAAGAATAATGGCACCTTCAGAGATTCAAGGTGTCGTTAATTTGATTTTTCCATTATCTAGAAAGTTTTATTTTAAATATATTTAATGCAGAAATAATGAGCCTAAATAAGGCTAAAAATAGAGATTAAGAATGCAATTTTATTAACTCACATAAAAAATATAAGCATATTGACCATCCAATGTTATATTCTGCCATTAGTTCCTGCTTATGCCCGTTTCTGTTTTCTTTATTATATCAAGTTTACTCTGCAGGGGTAGCACAGTAGTATCATCACTCCTCACACACACACCGAGTGGAAAAGGCTTCGAATCCCATCGATGATGTGAGGAACTTTAATCGGTTTTTTTCACTCCGGGGCTGAGTTAGTTAGTCTCAGGGGCAGTAGCAAGGTTTTTTCCACGCCCAGAAACTGGGGTTTTTTTCTGTCCAGCAAAACAGGCAAATCAACCAGAGAACACGCAATTCACAGACACAATACACATGAGCATATGAATTAACTTTCCGGGTGTCCCTAACTTAACAGTTTGGATTATATCAAGTTTGTCACTAACTTTAATCTTGTTCCTCTTTTCTTCTCTGTATGTAGTTTATTAACTTCAGGAGCCATAGTGAGGGGTTTTTAATTTAAAATAAATGTAAAACAGCAGTATAATCTGTGATATCAGTACAAAATTCACTTTTAGAATTGCAAAGTAAACAAATACAATAATCATATGACTTGCCATTTTATTTTTTCGGCACTACAAGAGATCTACGTTGTATGTAAACATCCGATTTCAATGTGCCATTAGCTCGAATGTTCCGTTATTTGGAGTGCTGTTATTTCAACAGTGTATTGTATAATTACAAGATGCCTTAAATAAATGAGTTATGATGCATACTACTATGCATAAGCTAATCAAATTAAAATTAAATTAAAAACACTTACAATTTAACATGTGTAAACTGCAGTAACATTTGGCTACCTTGTATCACAAGATCACCAGAAGGTCTACAGAACTTTCATAGAAAGCAAATTTTATATTGCACAATTTCTAAAACAGACTATGAAATGAAAAACTGCAAAAACTGTTTAAAACAGACAATTTAACCAGTTTTCAACTCAAAGTTATTTGTTATTTTGTTATTTAGTTTTTAGGAGCATTAGCAACTAAGGCCATATTGCTCCGGGATATGCGGTGGTCATTCCCTGATCTTTCCGCATCCTCTGTATTTGGTGGTGACAGGCTTGAACCCCGGTCTAATCAAGAAGCGTGTGCTAGGCACTGCTGCTCCTTCCCACCTGGCTACGGAGGCGTCTTTCAACTCAAAGAGTTCATTAGTCAAATAATATCAAAAAGCTTGCTGTTACATACATGTTGACCTAAGTAGCATTGCTTTCTTGGTTTCTTGAAGCCAACTAAAATTCAAGAATTACTGAAACTTGAATCAAACCTTTACTTCGGCAGTTTTGGAAGTAAGATTTTAACCAATTTAATCGGCATCTTACTTTGATAATAAATGCTACTCTGAGTTATATTATCATAACCCCAGGGGCTCACATCTGGTAAGTATGGGCTTGGCACACCCAGGGTCCTGAGCTGGATATCATCATTCGTCTTTCTTGGTGATTCCCTTCTACTTCTCTCTCTCTCTCTCTCTCTCTCTCTCTCTCTCTCTCTCTCTCTCTCTCTCTCTCTCTCTCTCTCTCTCTCTCTCTCTCTCTCTCTCTCTCTCTCTCAGGGTAACTTGGAGCTTGTGGCTCAGAGGAAAACAGAAGGGGGCAATTCTCTAACACATCAGTCTAAAAAAATGTGCAACTTGTGAAACATTTGCAGACCTTTCTGGAACAGGATATGATCCAGCCAAGGAAAATGTCTTTATGTGTGCTAGGAGCAGAGAGTTAAGAGTAGGGTAGGGCAGATGCCCTTGAAAGAATTCAAATGGGGGGGAGATCAATCTCTCAACTGCCCAACTCAATGCCAGAGCTCACTCTTTTGCATCAGATAACACAGTGGCAATCTTCAAGACAGAATGTCCTGGTCCCAGAGGAGCCAGTTAGTGTCAGTGACACGGCAAAAAGAATAAGTGGAATAGGTGAGGGTATGTCTGCCATGGTCAAAAGCAGATGACATCTTTTAAGGGTACAAAAAGTGATATTGTTGTACACGTTGGCACTAATGGTATCAAAAGTAAGGGATCTAAGGACTTACTTAACAAGTACAGAGCAAAATTGGCAAAAAGTTGCAAGTCAGGATTGAATTTGAAAAGTGTCTGCAATTCTGCTTAGACATGATAGGAGGGAGTATATGTTGAGAGCCTTGTCAATCAATTTGCCCTAAAGAGAATGTGTGAGGCTCGTGGGGTAGAATGGCCTGTGCTTGTTAATTAACAGAAGAGACTGCTTTTGCAAGGATTGGATACACTTGAATAGAAAGGATGCAAGAATAGTTGGTGATGCTATCGAGGAAGTGATAAGTGGGTCGGAAAACTGCTAGATTGAAGGGATACACAGACTAAGACATAGATTAACAATAGCTACTGGAGAGAAGTAAAAGTGATTTTTGCATTGCTACTATTGATATATGCAGCAGCCTGGAAAGCAAGGTGTCTGGGATTTCAGGCCCTGCTGTGGGTCATCAGGGAAAAATAAACACATGGGCTGTGTTAGGATAACTAAGAGTAAGAACATTTCCATGTATACTGGAATGCACACTAATGTCAAGAGCATTGTAAACAAATTTGATGAATTTGAAGTACTGATTAAGACATTGGATACAGACATATGAATAGTGTAGATGTGGTGCCACTCAGACATAGGTGATGATGAAAATGAATATGGGGAGTAAAATGCTTGTACAATGATATACAGGAAGGACAGACAGGACAGGAGTGGTGGAAGGGTTATGCTCTTAGTTATGAAAAGCATATTATATTAAATCGAAGGCAGTGCATCCAGTTCATTTCAGTGATAAGTGCAATGTTCAGTCAGTGATGGGATTCTTCCTCTTGCTCAGAATAATCACCTGAGAGGGTATAAATTCAAATTGAGGAAAGACAGATGTAGGATAGATGTGTGGAAATTTGCCTTTAGCCAGCAGGTAGTTGGTTGGTGGAACAGACTTCCATCCCTTGTTGTGGAGGTTGATAGCCTAAATAAATTTAAGGCTCAGCTGGACAGGTATTTCGAACGAACGGAGGGGTAAAGTGGAAGTTTCTTTTTTTTTTTTTTGGCTTATGCAGCATCATATGCCTCTACTAATGCTAATGCCTTATACACCTCAATCAGATCACCTCGCAGGTCTCCAGACACTGCAATTTGCATAACTCATTTTCTTCCTAAAATGAGGCCTCCAGACCTGTACATAGTACTCAAGGTTTGGCCTGACTAGTGCATTATAAAAGGGGATAATCACCTCCTTATCCCTGCTAGAAAAATTCCTGTATATCATTGACAAGGTACCATGAGCTACTCTTGCAGACTGTCTGAACTACTCAGAAAACTTCACATCTGACTGCACAATTACCTCCATGTCTTTTTCATTTACTACCACTCTGAGTGTAGTACCACACAGTTGATACGTTACTCTGAGATTACTTCTACCCACATTATTATTAATACCTATATGGTGCAAGGAAGCCTGAGGCTTAGGCTGCACCAGCCAAAAAAATAATAATAATAATTCCCGAGTTACCCTGAGAGAGAGAGAGAGAATTCACCAAGAAAGAGAAGAATGATGGTATCCAGCTCAGGACCCTGGGTGTGCCAAGCCCATACTCACCAGATGTGAGCCCCTGGGGTTAATTACAGTTTTTTCATTTGTAAATGTTAAACTTCAGTTGCCACCTTTGATCCCATCTGCTCAACTTTTCTAGATCCTGTTGCAGTAGCATACTGTCATTAGCATCAACAACCATGCCAACCTTTGTATCATCTGTAACCTTGGATAATAAGCCTGATATACCTTCATCAATATCATTGATAAATACAGAAAACAACAATGGGCCCAACACGGACCCCTGCGGGACAGCACTAATAACATTAGTCCACGAAAAGCGGTGTCTATTGAGTACCACTCTGTCTACTCCCACTCAACCATCCCTTTATCCATAACAACAACTTGCCTTTAGTGCTATACTGCTCCAACTTTTACAGTAGTTTTCCATGTGCAACAGTATCAAAAGCATTCCTGAAATCCAAGTATATGATATCAAAATTATTTTTGCATCCAGTTCCTTTGTGACCACATCATAGTATCCAATCAAATTGATCAGACAAGACTTCCCCATGCTGTGTCTGAACTATAACTGCAGTCTTGTCTAGATGACCCTGTAGTGCTTATTTAACCAACACCTCCATTAATTTCCCCAGAACAGAAGTTAAAAATAACAGGTGTGTAATTACTCGTGTTAACCTTTGATCCCCCTTTGTGAATTGAGGTCATATTTGCATATCTCCAGTCCATGGGGACCTCCCCTGAGTTCAAGGAAGCTCTCATAATTATGGCTAAGGGTTTGCTTATGTTTAACTTCAACAATTTCTCTTCCACTTTGCTCTCAGTTATTACATAATCATTTAGCTCTCTGCCAGAGTTTGGAATACACTTCTGGAATTCCCCTCCATGAATAACTCATCATGCGTGAATGTAGATGCAAAATACTCATTCAGTTTGTCAGCTACCTGAGCAGGGTCCTGAACAGTCGAACCATCAATATAAAGTGGACCAATCTGATTCATCCTCTTCCTTCTAAATTTTACATAAGTAAAGAACTCTTATCTGTTTCTCTTTGCATCCTTCACCAAAAATTTCCCATAATCTGCCTTCACCTACCTAACCACCTTTGTGAGTTGATTACACACCAGCTTATATCTACCATAGATTTCTGTGTCACCTGATGATTTATATGCATCCCATGCATTTTTCTTCGTGCCAAGAGTCTCATTAGCTCATATAAGATTCATTTTGGCCTAAATCTTGAACAGTATTTCTTAGTTGCGAAAAAAAACCTAGTAGCTTCCAAGATTACTTCCAGGAATGCTTCCCATTTAGAATTTGCTCTTGGTAACACCATCAGTTGGTCCCACTGTAGACTTTAAAAACTGTCTCAGACCATCATAGTCACCTTTACGAAAGCAAAACCCCTTCCCTTTACTCCTGACGGCAGTTACATCTTTGAGTAAATGCTTATCAGCACACTGTGATCACTGCCACCTAGTTGTTCCTTTATCTGCAGATTCTTAATGCATGAAGATTCACTACTGATAATCAGATAAAGAATACAGTAAACCCCCGCTATTCGTGGGGGTTACGTTCCTGAGAAATGCCGCAAATACCGAAAACGCGAATACTGAGTTATGGCTCCCATAGTAATAAAGGGGTTCCGTTCCAAAGTATGAAATACAGTATATAAGAAAAACTAGTTTAAAATTGTGTCTACGTATGTATTTTCATAATATGACTATGCACATAGATAGTACATAGTGAAATGCAAGCATATGGCATCAAAATGAAAATAAGAAACAATTTAATATTAAATGTAATATTTATTAGAAATTTCAAACAAATCTTTCAAACCAGTGCCTTTGCTAGCTAAAAAAAAAACTTATCCCACCAGAGCTATCACCAGTTTTGCTAAAGTGTTGATAAAGGAGTTTTGCCTTTTCATGAATGATGAGTGAACTTAACGGAATTTTATTTTGAGTTCGGTCTTCTATCCACAGATTTAAAGCTTTTTCCGTTTTTTCTAATTTAACATCACGAGTTACAGAGCAAATTTTTGAAGCAATTAATGCATTTTCACAGACACTACGGCGGATTTTTTCTTCCGATTTTTTGATTGATCATACCGTTGACTCATTGATTTTATAATGTTTTGCCACTGAGGAGACACTTTTACCATTAGAAATTTTGTCTAATAACTCAATTTTATTCGCTAATGTCATCGCCTTCTTTGATCTTTTCACATTTCCCTTGTTATTCGTAGCCATATTTTTGTATGGGTTAGAAAGAACTTGTCCACAATAAAGTCACTTTCTTCCGTTAACACACTAGAAAAAGTCTGTTTTATACTGCAAAACGGTACATTTATCACTTTTGTAAGCATATCAATTTATAAATTGATAAATTTATAAATTGATATTCAATTTATAAGCATATAAATTAAAAGCAAACGACGAAACCTTCCATGACAAGCGCATAACACACACACTGAACAAGGATTAGAGAGAAACATCCACGCCGGGATTTTGTCACCCCCTCTCGCCCCCACCCACTGAGCGCTGTTTTGACCAGGAAAGATAATTTTAGCCATGCCCATGTTTTTTTATGGCGGAATATGTTCACGGCACTTTAAAATTCACAGTTTTTTAGGTTTAATTTAAATTAAATGAGCGACCGCGAATACAGATACCGCGAATAGCTGGGATTTACTGTATTACTCACTCTGGTTGCCTCTCAAAAATGCTGCTATAAACACAATCATCCAATAAATCCAAAAGAGCCCTGCTAGTGTGTGAGTGAGTGACCAATCCAGAAGTCCCAGTCAATATGTGGGAAGTTAAAAACCCCCATTAAGACAATCTGATTTACTGGTCCACTATTTCTCTGTACAGTTGTCCATTATAATCAACAGAGTCATTAGGCCTATAACACACTCCTCCTCTCAATTTCTCTTTCCCAGTGCTTATGTCACATCAAACTGACTCAAAATTGCACTGTCCACTCATGTCAACTGGAAGCACTTCCTTAGATTTTGTGTTTCTTAACTAACAGCGTTCCCTCCTCCCTTTCTACCCTTTCTGTACACATTGTACTCTCCAAATTCCAAATCTGCATTCCTTATTTCCTGCACCACGTTTCATGTTGCCCCAAAAATATCTGCCAATGATATCCAACAATATAGAAGCAGTGCAAGGATCACTTTCACCTCTGCCAGTGGCTACTGTTAACCTATCATTCTGTATATCCCCCCTCCAAGCTAGCGGTTTTCCAACTCACGTAACACTGCCTTGATAGGATCAGTAAATATTCTTGCAACCATTCTATTTAAGTGTATCCCCTCCCTGTAGAAGTAGTCTTTCCTGATAACAATTTTTGAATGTTTATGCTCACATCCAATTTGAAACAGTGCACTTGCACCCCTCCCCTAAAAAAACCAGAATGATCTCAGATGATGCAGCCTGTGAGATGACAAATTTGTGCATCTCTTACTTTTTCCTAGTGAGAGAGAGAGAGAGAGAGAGAGAGAGAGAGAGAGAGAGAGAGAGAGAGAGAGAGAGAGAGAGAGAGAGAGAGAGAGAGAGCATGTGTCTTAGAAGTAGTAATTTAACTTGGTGCAACTTAAATCCACATTTTCGATTTCACCAAAAAAGAATTTTCATATTAATGAGTATTTTATTTATAAGAAATACTCTATTGTTGTTTAAAATTTTATTAAAATTTTGTGCAATATACTTTCAAAATGATAATCTCTAAACAAATATCTTTACTTTTGTAGCATGTATTTTTCATTTTATTTATTTATTATTGGTTTCACAGCTGACATTTAAGTAATATAAAGCAGAAACTGCTAATTCTATAATTAGAAAATGCAGCAGAATTTATTTGAATAAATAATGGTTCTTTTGAAATAATTTTAAAGCATTATTCTTTAGAATGAAATTTCAACACAATGAAATAATCATGCATTGCAAAGATGCTCATCGTAATGGACTTTAAAGGATTTGATAAAAGGTATTTATGATGCTAATAACTGCTTAAAATAGAGTAATATCTTATTTTGGATGTTCAGGATATTTAACTACAGTAGTCCCCTATTTATGTTGATACCCTCCTCCAGAGTGCTCTGTTTCCCCAGAATAGCGCTATTCACTACAAACACCTTGGGAGGAGTTACCTATTAGCAGGTGTTTGGGTGCCTGAGAGGCTCTGTAAAAAAAAAAAAAAAGAACTTTAATGCTCTTCAGTCTGATTTACCAATCAGCTGTAACTCACGGTGCATACCTGCAAAGGTGTGTTCTTTGATTTTGCTATTAAAATTTGACTTTGAACCTATACTGTAATTAACAAGAAAACTGCTGAAATGCCGATCAAAGTGGAAATGCTTTGCAACATTTCCAATTTATGACTATGAGAAACTGAAAGCGCTGTCTGTTTATTGTCTCAAAAGTTATTTTTTGTGTCCTTGAGTAATTTCTGTATCTGACAAATCTGTATTAATTTCTGTGTCCATGACTAATATGCTATGATTACACGCACCATTACTTGCATATTACAATAGTATATACTTTTCACATCCCCCGCCTGGTGGTATGGAAAAAGGAGAACCCACTCAGGGGTTCTAATTAACTGAAATTCCCTGAAGTGTTGTTTATAAAACTTCTCTTTAGGAAATGTCCTTTCCTGCCTGGAAGTTGCTTTTAACTGCACAGTAGCACCACTCAGCAATGCCATTTTCAGTTTAGTTTACAGCCAGTTGTAGTTTATGTGTTATTTATGTGCATTTTATGACTGGGTGACAGATTTTTATTTACCCAGTAGTAGTTTCAATTTTCTTTTTAATAGCCTCAAGGAAATCAAGTGATTTAGCTAGTGCTAATAATTGTGAAGGGGCTGAAAAGCTATTGGAAAAACTTGTTTAAACTGGACATTCTAAAAAGACTGGATTTTGAAGAGTGCTAGATTTACACTACATATGTGGTTTTGGAAGATCAGAAAATTAACGGCATCACAAACTATTACTGTAACTAATAAATACAGTATAACAGTCATAATTTTAAGGAAATTCTGCAGGGAAAACTGGAAAATTACAGAAAATTTTTAATTTTCCACAAGTTTTCTTGAATGCAACATACTGCATATTTATGTATTTAAAATTTATATATAAGGAATTTAATTTATGTATTTACTATGTATATAAAGTGCTTAGCATCATAATACACAGCCATTTCTGAATAAACAGAAAATTTTTAAGGTGGCATCGTTTTAGGTTATATCTCATATTGTGAATGCCTTCACAACGAGTTGCCATGATATTGCACTACTTCGAATAAGTAACGCTTCACCTAAGGAGAAGACTAGTGTTACTTATTCTCAGATAGGTACCACCACCCAGACAGTACTGTTTCAGGGCTATTTGGCCCTTCGTCAGTGAGTGGGTAGGTACCCAAGTGATGCAATGATGGCAAAAACAGTTATGAAGTATAACTCCACAATATGAGAGATGCCTGATGGTGTATGATGTATTTAGACTAAGGCGCATTTAGGGCTAGAGCCTCAAGCTGCGAACAAATTTAGACTATGTATATAAAGTGCTTAGCATCATAATACACAGCCATTTCTGAATAAACAGAAAATTTTTAAGGTGGCATCGTTTTAGGTTATATCTCATATTGTGAATGCCTTCACAACGAGTTGCCATGATATTGCACTACTTCGAATAAGTAACGCTTCACCTAAGGAGAAGACTAGTGTTACTTATTCTCAGATAGGTACCACCACCCAGACAGCACTGTTTCAGGGCTATTTGGCCCTTCGTCAGTGAGTGGGTAGGTACCCAAGTGATGCAATGATGGCAAAAACAGTTATGAAGTATAACTCCACAATATGAGAGATGCCTGATGGTGTATGATGTATTTAGACTAAGGCGCATTTAGGGCTAGAGCCTCAAGCTGCGAACAAATTTAGACTATGTATATAAAGTGCTTAGCATCATAATACACAGCCATTTCTGAATAAACAGAAAATTTTTAAGGTGGCATCGTTTTAGGTTATATCTCATATTGTGAATGCCTTCACAACGAGTTGCCATGATATTGCACTACTTCGAATAAGTAACGCTTCACCTAAGGAGAAGACTAGTGTTACTTATTCTCAGATAGGTACCACCACCCAGACAGCACTGTTTCAGGGCTATTTGGCCCTTCGTCAGTGAGTGGGTAGGTACCCAAGTGATGCAATGATGGCAAAAACAGTTATGAAGTATAACTCCACAATATGAGAGATGCCTGATGGTGTATGATGTATTTAGACTAAGGCGCATTTAGGGCTAGAGCCTCAAGCTGCGAACAAATTTAGACTATGTATATAAAGTGCTTAGCATCATAATACACAGCCATTTCTGAATAAACAGAAAATTTTTAAGGTGGCATCGTTTTAGGTTATATCTCATATTGTGAATGCCTTCACAACGAGTTGCCATGATATTGCACTACTTCGAATAAGTAACGCTTCACCTAAGGAGAAGACTAGTGTTACTTATTCTCAGATAGGTACCACCACCCAGACAGCACTGTTTCAGGGCTATTTGGCCCTTCGTCAGTGAGTGGGTAGGTACCCAAGTGATGCAATGATGGCAAAAACAGTTATGAAGTATAACTCCACAATATGAGAGATGCCTGATGGTGTATGATGTATTTAGACTAAGGCGCATTTAGGGCTAGAGCCTCAAGCTGCGAACAAATTTAGACTATGTATATAAAGTGCTTAGCATCATAATACACAGCCATTTCTGAATAAACAGAAAATTTTTAAGGTGGCATCGTTTTAGGTTATATCTCATATTGTGAATGCCTTCACAACGAGTTGCCATGATATTGCACTACTTCGAATAAGTAACGCTTCACCTAAGGAGAAGACTAGTGTTACTTATTCTCAGATAGGTACCACCACCCAGACAGCACTGTTTCAGGGCTATTTGGCCCTTCGTCAGTGAGTGGGTAGGTACCCAAGTGATGCAATGATGGCAAAAACAGTTATGAAGTATGACTCCACAATATGAGAGATGCCTGATGGTGTATGATGTATTTAGACTAAGGCGCATTTAGGGCTAGAGCCTCAAGCTGCGAACAAATTTAGACTATGTATATAAAGTGCTTAGCATCATAATACACAGCCATTTCTGAATAAACAGAAAATTTTTAAGGTGGCATATTGTGAAGGCATTCACAATATGAGATATAACCTAAAACGATGCCACCTTAAAAATTTTCTGTTTATTCAGAAATGGCTGTGTATTATGATGCTAAGCACTTTATATACATAGTCTAAATTTGTTCGCAGCTTGAGGCTCTAGCCCTAAATGCGCCTTAGTCTAAATACATCATACACCATCAGGCATCTCTCATATTGTGGAGTTATACTTCATAACTGTTTTTGCCATCATTGCATCACTTGGGTACCTACCCACTCACTGACGAAGGGCCAAATAGCCCTGAAACAGTGCTGTCTGGGTGGTGGTACCTATCTGAGAATAAGTAACACTAGTCTTCTCCTTAGGTGAAGCGTTACTTATTCGAAGTAGTGCAATATCATGGCAACTCGTTGTGAAGGCATTCACAATATGAGATATAACCTAAAACGATGCCACCTTAAAAATTTTCTGTTTATTCAGAAATGGCTGTGTATTATGATGCTAAGCACTTTATATACATAGTCTAAATTTGTTCGCAGCTTGAGGCTCTAGCCCTAAATGCGCCTTAGTCTAAATACATCATACACCATCAGGCATCTCTCATATTGTGGAGTTATACTTCATAACTGTTTTTGCCATCATTGCATCACTTGGGTACCTACCCACTCACTGACGAAGGGCCAAATAGCCCTGAAACAGTGCTGTCTGGGTGGTGGTACCTATCTGAGAATAAGTAACACTAGTCTTCTCCTTAGGTGAAGCGTTACTTATTCGAAGTAGTGCAATATCATGGCAACTCGTTGTGAAGGCATTCACAATATGAGATATAACCTAAAACGATGCCACCTTAAAAATTTTCTGTTTATTCAGAAATGGCTGTGTATTATGATGCTAAGCACTTTATATACATAGTCTAAATTTGTTCGCAGCTTGAGGCTCTAGCCCTAAATGCGCCTTAGTCTAAATACATCATACACCATCAGGCATCTCTCATATTGTGGAGTTATTACTTCATAACTGTTTTTGCCATCATTGCATCACTTGGGTACCTACCCACTCACTGACGAAGGGCCAAATAGCCCTGAAACAGTGCTGTCTGGGTGGTGGTACCTATCTGAGAATAAGTAACACTAGTCTTCTCCTTAGGTGAAGCGTTACTTATTCGAAGTAGTGCAATATCATGGCAACTCGTTGTGAAGGCATTCACAATATGAGATATAACCTAAAACGATGCCACCTTAAAAATTTTCTGTTTATTCAGAAATGGCTGTGTATTATGATGCTAAGCACTTTATATACATAGTCTAAATTTGTTCGCAGCTTGAGGCTCTAGCCCTAAATGCGCCTTAGTCTAAATACATCATACACCATCAGGCATCTCTCATATTGTGGAGTTATACTTCATAACTGTTTTTGCCATCATTGCATCACTTGGGTACCTACCCACTCACTGACGAAGGCCAAATAGCCCTGAAACAGTGCTGTCTGGGTGGTGGTACCTATCTGAGAATAAGTAACACTAGTCTTCTCCTTAGGTGAAGCGTTACTTATTCGAAAGTAGTGCAATATCATGGCAACTCGTTGTGAAGGCATTCACAATATGAGATATAACCTAAAACGATGCCACCTTAAAAATTTTCTGTTTATTCAGAAATGGCTGTGTATTATGATGCTAAGCACTTTATATACATAGTCTAAATTTGTTCGCAGCTTGAGGCTCTAGCCCTAAATGCGCCTTAGTCTAAATACATCATACACCATCAGGCATCTCTCATATTGTGGAGTTATACTTCATAACTGTTTTTGCCATCATTGCATCACTTGGGTACCTACCCACTCACTGACGAAGGGCCAAATAGCCCTGAAACAGTGCTGTCTGGGTGGTGGTACCTATCTGAGAATAAGTAACACTAGTCTTCTCCTTAGGTGAAGCGTTACTTATTCGAAGTAGTGCAATATCATGGCAACTCGTTGTGAAGGCATTCACAATATGAGATATAACCTAAAACGATGCCACCTTAAAAATTTTCTGTTTATTCAGAAATGGCTGTGTATTATGATGCTAAGCACTTTATATACATAGTCTAAATTTGTTCGCAGCTTGAGGCTCTAGCCCTAAATGCGCCTTAGTCTAAATACATCATACACCATCAGGCATCTCTCATATTGTGGAGTTATACTTCATAACTGTTTTTGCCATCATTGCATCACTTGGGTACCTACCCACTCACTGACGAAGGGCCAAATAGCCCTGAAACAGTGCTGTCTGGGTGGTGGTACCTATCTGAGAATAAGTAACACTAGTCTTCTCCTTAGGTGAAGCGTTACTTATTCGAAGTAGTGCAATATCATGGCAACTCGTTGTGAAGGCATTCACAATATGAGATATAACCTAAAACGATGCCACCTTAAAAATTTTCTGTTTATTCAGAAATGGCTGTGTATTATGATGCTAAGCACTTTATATACATAGTCTAAATTTGTTCGCAGCTTGAGGCTCTAGCCCTAAATGCGCCTTAGTCTAAATACATCATACACCATCAGGCATCTCTCATATTGTGGAGTTATACTTCATAACTGTTTTTGCCATCATTGCATCACTTGGGTACCTACCCACTCACTGACGAAGGGCCAAATAGCCCTGAAACAGTGCTGTCTGGGTGGTGGTACCTATCTGAGAATAAGTAACACTAGTCTTCTCCTTAGGTGAAGCGTTACTTATTCGAAGTAGTGCAATATCATGGCAACTCGTTGTGAAGGCATTCACAATATGAGATATAACCTAAAACGATGCCACCTTAAAAATTTTCTGTTTATTCAGAAATGGCTGTGTATTATGATGCTAAGCACTTTATATACATAGTCTAAATTTGTTCGCAGCTTGAGGCTCTAGCCCTAAATGCGCCTTAGTGTATTTACTATTTATATATAAAGGTTTAAATGTTTCTGCTACATTTAACATTGTTATATAAAGAAATGATGCCTTAAATTCAGCTAGAAACACTGGTCATGCCAACCAGTGTTTAAAATTATTTTTAAATTGCATTAGCCAACAAAAAATTTTTTTGTCATAAATGCGCTGATTCCAAAATAAATAAATGTGCTGATTCCAAAAATCACCATAAAAAGTCTCTACCACGTCTACATCAAAAGATGTGCCAATGTTTAATGTTAAAATAAAGGGATATATATGTATAATTCAAGTTTGTAAAACAAGTGTAAAAAAAATTATACGTTCTCTAAAACTCATTTAACTTTGGAAAAAATATAAATCATTGCAAAATAGTTATATTTCAATAATATATAATCAGCATACCTGTAATTGTCCTTAAAAATGTTTGCTACTAAGGAATTTTCTCTTGTATCCCTGCTTACTCTCCCTCACAAGGAATGAGCAGTAATCACCCCCATCATACCAGGGGCTCACATCTGGTGAGTATGGGCTTGGCAAACCCAGGGTCCCGAGCTGGATATCACACTCTTCTCTTTCTTGGTGATTCCTTTCTGCTTCTGACTCCCCCCCCCTCTCTCTCAGGGTAACTCGGGAATTTTTTTTTGGCTGGTGCAGCATAAGCCTCAGGCTTCTTTGTACCATATGGATAATAATAATAATAATTACAGGATCCCAACGACCTTGGTACCACTTTTCCATCATGGAAATATCTTGATGAAACCGCTTCCCTTGTTCATCACTCACATCTCCCAGATTTTCGGGGAGAAATTCAAGATGAGAATGAAGAAAATGAATTTTCAATGACATTCACAACAGTCCATGTTTTTGTAGCACTCGAGTAAATCAGGCACCAACATTTCATGTGGAACGGGCCGAATTGCAGAAGGTATATTTGGATATATTACAGCATGTTTGGTTTTTTTTTTGTTTTTTTTTAGATATACCAGATATATTTGTCATATAGAAGTAGCAATTATTAATGTGGTTAGATGATGATTCTTGCCAAACCACAGGGACTGCAAAAGGTAACGCTTTGAGTTTGCCATGTAACCACTTCCTAAGGTTTGTCGTACAGGTAATAACAACACTAGTAAGGCACCCAACGTTTGTCTTGATCATCAATTTTACATCCAAAATAAAAAGAATTAATAAAGTTTTGTAATGTCATAGATATTTTTTCTATGATAGACAAAAATTGTCTGGATGATTGATACACTTGCTATGAGGTCGTCCTTGGACTCAGGGGAGGTCTCAACAGACTGGAGTTGTGCCAATGTAAATCCAATTCACAAAGGGGGTTTTCAAAGGGTGACAAGTAATTACAGACCTGTTTAACTTCTGTTCAGAGGAAAATAATGGAGTCACCTGTTAAAGAAAGATTTCAGGATCATCTAGACAAGACTGAAGTAATAATTCACACAGCATGGGTTTGTTAAGTCTTGTCTGGCCAATTTTATTGAATACTAAGATGCAGTCACAAAGAAACTGGATGCAAAAAATAATTTTGATATCATACACTTGGATTCTAGGAAAGCTTTTGATACTGTTACACAGGGAAGACTATTGTACAGGTTGAAGCAGTATGACATTAAGGACAAGTTGAAGCAGTATAGCATTAAGGACAAGTTGAAGCAGTATGGCATTAAGGACAAGTTGAAGCAGTATGGCATTAAGGACAAGTTGCTACAATGGATAAAAGATGGTTGAGTGGGAGAAGACAGAGTGGTAATCAATAGATACTGCTCTTCATGGACTAATATTAGTGGAGTTCCCTAGGGGTCCATGTTGGGCCCATTGTTGTTTTCTGTATTTATCAATGATATTGATGAAGGTATATGAGGCTTAATGTGCAAGTTTGCAGACGATATGAAGATTGGTAGGGTTGTTAATGATAGTAAAGATGGTACGCAACTGCAACAGAATTTAGAAAAGTTAAGCAGATGGGCGAAGAGGTGGCAACTGAAGTTTAACATTGACAAATGCAAATTACTGCATATGGGTAGCAGTAAACCTAGAGTAATATACCAACTGTGTAGTACTATACTCAGGGTAAGTGGAGAATAAAAAAGATGGCGCCTCCGTAGTCAGGTGGGCAGCAGCAGCAGTGCACAGCATACGCTTCTTGATTAGACCGGGGTTCGAGCCCGTGACCACCAAATACGGAGGATGCGGAAAGGTCAGGGAATGACCAACGCATATCACTGGAGCAATATGGCCTTAGTTGCTAATGCTCCTAAAAAAAAAAAAAAACAAAACCAAAAAACCAATGAAAAAGATGTGGTCTGGTCAATGATATATGAGAATTCTGCTAGCAAAGGATAAGGAGGTGATTAGCTGCTTTTATAAGCATTAGCATTAGTAGAAGCATTTGATGCAAGAAAGCAAGCTTATGCAGCATCAGCCAAAAAAAAAAAAAATAAATAAATAAATAAAAAATAACCACTTCCACTTCACCACTCTGTTCGTTCGAAATACCTGTCCAGCTGAGCCTTAAACTTATTCAGGCTATCAACCTCCACGACAAGGGATGGAAGTCTGTTCCACCAAGCAACCACCCGCTGGGTAAAGGCAAATTTCCTCACGTCTATCCTACATCTGTCTTTCCTCAATTTGAATTTATGCCCTCTCAGGTGATTATTCTGAGTAAGAGGAAAAATCCCATCAGCATTGAGCATGCTCAAACCATTCAAGGCTTTATACACCTCTATCAGATCACCTCGCCGGTGCCTAGTCTCCAGACACTGTAATTTGCAAAACGTAAGCCTTTCTTAGTAAGAGCACCCCTTTGTTCCATTCACTAATCTTGTTGCCCTTCTCTGTACTCGTTCCAGCATCTCTACATCCTTCTTGAAATGAGGCCTCCAGACCTGTATACAGTACTCTAGGTGCGGTCTGACCATTGCCTTATACAAGGGAATAATCACGTCCTTATCCCTGCTAGAAAAATTCCTATATATAATCGACAATACACCATGAGCTATTCTTGCTCCCCGTCTGCACTGCTCAGAAAACTTCATATCTGCCTGCACAACCACGCCCAGGTCCCTTTCATTCTCTACCACTGTCAGTGTAGTACCACAGAGTTGATACGTTGCTCTGGGGTTGCTGTTTCCCATATGTAGTACTTTACATTTGTCAATGTTAAACTTCACTTGCCACCTCTCAGCCCATCTCCTCAAACTTTCCAGATCCTGTTGCAGTAGCATAGTGTCAGTAGTGTCCTTGACAACCCTGCCAAACTTCGTATCGTCTGCAAACGTGGACATTAAGCTTGATATACCATCATCAATATTATTTATAAATACAGAAAACAATAATGGACCCAATACTGAACCCTGAGGGACTCCACTAATAATATTAGTCAGCGTCCATTGATTACCACACTCTGTCTTCTCCCCCTCAACCACCCCTTTATCCATAGCAGCAATTTGGCTCCAATGCCACACTGCTCCAATTTGTGCAGCAGTCTTCCATGTGCAACAGTATCAAAAGCCTTTCTAAGATCCAAGTATATAATATCAAAGTTATTCCCTGCATCCAGTTCTTTTGTGACTGCATCATAGTATCCAATCAAATTGGTCAGGCAAGACTTCCCCTTAACAAAACCATGCTGTGTCTGAGCTATAACTGAAGTCTTGTCTAGATGATCCTGCAGTCCTTCTTTAAGCAGTGCCTCCATTAATTTTCCAGGAACAGAAGTTAAACTAACAGGTCTATAATTACTTGTGTCACCCTTTGCAAATGTGACCCCAATGCTTTGTGAATTTGGGGTCACATTTGCACATCTCCAGTCCATGGGTACTTCCCCTGAGTCCAAGGAAGCTCTCATAATTATGGCTAAGGGTTTGCTTACTTCCTTTAATATAACTGGATAGATCCCATCCACCCCAGGTGCCTTTCTTGTATTTATCTTCAACAATTTCTCCTCCACTTTACTCTCAGTTATTACAAGATTCTCTAGTTTACTGCCAGAGTTGAATACACCTCTGGCTTTCCCCTCGCTGAATAACTCCTCATGTGTGAATGTCAATGCAAAATATTCATTCAGTTTGTTAGCTACCTGAGCAGGATCATCAACAGTTGAACCATCGATATCAAGTGGACCAATCTGATTCATCCCCTTCCTTCTAGAGTTCACATAAGTAAAGAACTCTTTGCTGTTTTTCTTTGCATCCCTTGCCAAAGATTTCTCGTAATCTGCCTTCGCCTGCCTAATCTCCTTTGTAACTTGGTTACAGATCAACTTGTATCTACCATAGGCTTCTGTGTCATGTGTTAATTTGTATGTATCCCATGCATGTTTCTTCTCTGCCATATGCCTCATCAGTTCGTCTGACATCCATATAGGCCTAAACTTTAACAATATTTCTTAGTTTATATGTATAGCCTAGTAGCTTCCAAGATAAGTTCTTTGAATGCTTCCCATTTTGCATTTGCTGTTGGTAACATCATCAGTTGGTCCCACTGTATAGAATTTAAATACTGTCTCAGTCCATCGTAGTCACCTTTACGAAAGCAATAACCCTTTCCTTTACCCCTGATGGTAGTTACCTCTTTGAGTAAATCCCACTTCAGCACACTGTGATCACTGCCACCTAGTGGTTCATTTACCTGTAGATTCTTAATGCATGAAGAATCACTACTGATAATCAAATCAAGAGTATTACTCCCTCTAGTTGCCTCCTGAACATGCTGAGGTAGAAAACAATCATCCAATAAATCCACAAAAGCCTTGCTAGTGTGTGAGTGACCAGCCCCCAAATTCCAGTCCATATCTGGGAAATTAAAATCCCCCATTATAAGACTCTCTGATTTACTGGCCCACTCTATTTCCCTGTACAGTTTCTTATTATACTCATCAGAGTCATTAGGCCTATAGCACACTCCTACTCTCAATTTTGATCTCCCAATGCTTATGTCACACCAAACTGACTCGACACTGCACTGTCCAACAATGTCGACTGGCTTCACTTCCTTGGATTTTATTTATTTCTTAACTAATAGCATAACCCCTCCTCCCTTCCTATCTTGTCTATCATTTCTGTAGACATTGTGCTCCAGAAATTCCAGTTCTGCATTCCTTATATCTGTGTGACACCACGTCTCTGAAATCCCCACAATATCTGCCTTTGATGTTTTGAACAATATCTCAAATTCATCAAATTTATTTACTAAACTCCTAGCATTGGTGTACACGCAAGTATACATGCACCTGTTCTTTTTCTTAGCTATCCTAACACAACCTATGTGTTTATTTGTACCCCAATGATTCCCAGCAGTCTCTGAAATATCCTGCATCTTATTTTCCAGGCTGCGGCTCATTCCAATAGAAGCAGTGCAAGAATCACTTTCACCCCTGCCAGTGGCTACTGTTAATCTATTAGTCCTTGTATCCTCCCAATCTAGCAGTTTTCCGACTCACCTAACACTGCCTCGATAGCATCAGCAAACATTCTTGCACCCTTTCTATTTAAGTGCATCCCATCCCTGTAGAAGCAGTCTCTCCTGTTAACAAGTACAGACCAGGCTGAAAAAAAATTCTACCCCTTGAGACTTGCACAATCCTTCCAGGGCCGAATTGATCGACAGGGCTCTCATCATATACTCCCTCCTATCGTGTCTGGGCAGAATTGCAGACACTTTCAAATTCAACCCTAATTCACGGCTTTTTTTCAACAGTGACCTGTACTTGTTAAGTAATTCTGCCGGTCTCCTACTCTTAATATCATTAGTGCCAACGTGTACAACTATATTATATCACCTTTTGTGCCTTAAAAGATGATATCCGCTCTACAATGTCATCAACCTTTGCCCCTGGCAGGTATACCCTGGTCCTGTTCCACCTATCCTTTTTACAAAGCATGTTTCCTGGTCAGGCGACACCTTGAGTACTGCACAGATCTAGAGGTCTCATTTTAGGAAATGATGTTGAGCTACAGAACGGGTATAGAGAAGGGCAATGAGATTAGTGACTGGAATAAAGGGTTGCTGTTACCAAGATAGGCTTAAATTCTGCAAATTGCAGCATCTGGAGACTAGGCACCTGCAAGGTGATCTGATTCAGGTGTATAAGGTCTTGAATCATTTGAGCAAGCTCAACGATGATGGGATTCTTTCTCTTGTCCAGATTAGCCGCCTGAGGGAACATAAATTCAAATTGAGGAAAGACAGTTGTAGAACAGATGTGCAGAAATTTGCCTTTAGCCAGTGGGTAGTTGATTGCTGGAACAAGCTTTCATCTGTTATGGAAATTGACAGCTTAAATAAATTCAAGGCTGAAACAGACAAACTTTTGGAATGAATGGGTGGGTGGAATGGGAAGGGTTTTTTTTTTTTTTCTTTTATTTTTGGGTGATGCTATATAAGCTTGCTTTCTTGCATCATATGCCTCTACTAATGCTAATGCTAAATAATTACAGTAAGTGCTGGTTATTTTGGTTATGTTTGTAAATTGAATTTTGATTCTATTAAACAGCAATTCTAATTAGTGAAAATTGGAGGAATATTATCCACAGGCTATAAAAATGATGATACACTGTATAAAGCCCAAATTTACACTATTTTTTCAACAAAATTAAATGATACATGAAAATCAGAAGAATAGCAGCCATAAGTTAGCAAAACAAAAATAAATTTGTGTTTTCATCGTATATAGCTTAATTAATATACATACAGTACTAATTAAAAATAACTCTTTATAAATCTAATATTTCTGTTCAGTGACATTTTTTTGAGATTGCAAAAGCTAAAACAGTTAAAAAAATGTGTCAATCAAACAAAGAACACGAGAAATTGCAATTAACATGATACACTCAAGTTTTTTGTTGTTGTTTTTTGGTTTTTTTTAGGAGCATTAGCAACTAAGGCCATATTGCTCCAGGATATGCGGTGGTCATTCCTTAACCTTTCCGCATCCTCCGTATTTGGTGGTGACGGGCTCGAACCCCGGTCTAATCAAGAAGCGTGTGCTACGCACTGCTGCTCCTTCCCACCTGGCTACGGAGGCGCCTTACACTCAAGTGAGATACGGAGTAAGAAGATTCTGAACAGACTTTTTATTTTACTGTAGTTTAATTTTCTTCGTCTTTTAAACGGAAGCAAAAATTTTTAACAATTGAATTGAAGATCAAGATTTTTAACAGACTTTCAAAGGGAGAAAGCGGATCTTTGTTAGCAAAATTACGAGGCTGGAAAGTCAACCATAACAGACATAAAACAATGAGGAAAAAATTTTAAGTTTGCATTCAAACTTTATTCAGATTGCCCAAAAAAAAAAAAAAAAAACTTTTTGAGAACAGCTGATGTCCTATTTGTGGTTCACACAAGAGACAAAGTTTAGGAGAACCTACATGTGGACCTTTTTTGTGTGAAAAGCCACTGGATTTTAACAAAAAATTATGCAGTCCCTCAGATTTTAAAGCCAATGTTTTTATTTCTAAACTTGCTATACTTTTTTTTAGTCTCCAGAACAATATTTTTGATAAGTTCGAAAATCCGAACAAATCGGAAGTGCAAACTACTTCTGATCCCAATTAGTTCGAATTATCGACACTCTAATGTACACTCTAATGTATATGTATAAATAATGTATGTGCATAAAAAATATATTTAAAATAACTAAATGCACAAGGCATACTACATTAAGAGTTTAATATCTATATAATATCGATGTGTAGATACACCATAGACAACTCTTAAGAAACTACAAAGTAGTTGTTGTAGGCATCATTTGTTCTTTCTCATATTGTGCTCTGCCTTCATGACGAGTTGCCATGATATTGCACTACCTCGAATAAGTAACACTTCACTAATAGAGAAGACTATTGTTACTTATTCTCAGTGAGTATCACCACCACCCAGACATGTTTCAAGGCTATTGGCCTATCATCAGTGGGTGGGCAGGTACCCTGGTATTGCAGATATGATGACTCAGTTGTGAAGATAATCACTCAATATGAGAGATGCCAAAAGGTGTATATGACAATATTTAAAATAACTAAATGCACAAGGCATAATACATTAAGAGTTTAATATCTATATAATATCGGTGTGTAGATACACCATAGACAACTCTTAAGAAACTACAAAGTAGTTGTTGCAGGCATCATTTGCTCTTTCTCATATTGTGCTCTGCCTTCACGACGAGTTGCCATGATATTGCACTACCTTAAGAAGTGCACTACCATGATATTGCACTACCTACAACTCTTAAGAAACTTTGTAGTTTCTTAAGAGTTGTCTATGGTGTATCTACACACCAATATTATATAGATATTAAACTCTTAATGTATTATGCCTTGTGCATTTAGTTATTTTAAATATTGTCATATACACCTTTTGGCATCTCTTATATTGAGTGATTATCTTCACAACCGAGTCGTCATGTCTGCAATACCAGGGTACCTGCCCACCCACTGATGATAGGCCAATAGCCTTGAAACATGTCTGGGTGGTGGTACTCACTGAGAATAAGTAACAATAGTCTTCTCTATTAGTGAAGTGCTACTTATTCAAGGTAGTGCAATATCATGGCAACTCGTTGTGAAGGCAGAGCACAATATGAGAAAGAGCAAATGATGCCTACAACAACTACTTTGTAGTTTAAGAGTTGTCTATGGTGTATCTACACATCGATATTATATAAAATATATATATGCGCATAATTAATAATAATTATTATTTTTAAAAAATATTAATACATAATTGTTACATTGATGGTTTCTCCTAGCTGACCTGCTCCAACTGTTTAGGCCTTGAAAATTTGAGTAAACTGAATGGCAAGGTAATTTGTATGCTTAGTCACATAACACACAAGGAGACAAATTTAAATGGAGTGTGGATAATTGTAGACTGGATGGCAACATTTGCAACAATGTTAATACATAACTGTTATCTCTACTGGTAAAGTCTATATTTAACAATCACAAAAACCTTTATGTTGTCAAAAACTTAATATCAGATTGTACAGTTACTCCAAAATTGTTTTCATTATTTATAATCAAGTTTGGTGGCACCTAAGTGGTATATCATACTTTGATTTTGCTACCCAGATATAAGGCCATGCATTTTCCAGTGTTGAACGTCAGCTACCTTTGAAAATAATTTGACTTATTGAAGTAGCATACTTTGACTACAGTCACTAACTACCCTGTGCAGATTTATTTCATCAGCAAACTCATTCATTAAAGTTGAAATACCTGCACAATATTATTAAAAAATATTAGAAACATTACGGATCCAAGATCCATGTATAGCAGTGGTCACTTATAACTACTGTCTCCAACCACTTAACTATCCTTTTATTGGTAATAATAACCTGGCTTATGCCATACTGCTCAATTTATGGGGACTATATCAAGTAAATGAAATCTAAGTAAATGATGTCCAAGTTAGCCCTTAAGCAAGTCATTTCACTGTTTTTTTTGAGAATCACACACACACACACACACACACACACACACACACACACACACACACACACACACACACACACACACACACACACACACACACCAGAAAAGAGTTATCCTATTTCAAACCTAAAAAATAAGCAAGAATAATTTAAAATTGTTAATTTTTTATGCCACCTTTATTTTCAATCTATAATGAACATAATTGTGAAAAATCCCATTTTTTTTATATTAAAAACATATTTTTAATTATTTTTTTAAAACAATGTTCTATCACATAACATAGAACATTATATAATAATAATATTTAATATTTTTCTATCTAATTTTGAAACAGGCACGCAGTACTTTAGACATGACTTCAGGCATGTTTTTTTGTTATCACTTCCCATACTTGAGAGTTATATTCATTGTCAGTGAGTAAAATGTAAATCAAAAAAGCCGTGTGCTTCAATAATTGTATGCCAGCCAGACTCCAGCAATATAAATAAATAAATAAGATCTTTATTGTAAGGTTCCTAGGTACACGCAGGTACCCTACCTTTACAAACCCTTCACGGCACTAAGCCAGGGGTTAACAAGCGGCAGAGATATCATCTTGCTGGAAATGTAATAAATAAATAATAGGATAAATAACATACAGCAGATTGAATTTAGTTAAAAAAAAAATACAACAACATATAAAAATAAATTAAAATAACACAGGATAGTTTTCTTGAATTCAAGTTTCCCTGAAATTCTTGCCGAGTCGTAGTGATCTCACATCAGTTGAGTTGTAGAACACACGTGCAGACCTAGGATGTGCCGGCTGTACTTTTTGTCATCAGCGATTTTGCACAGGTCGGCATCCAAGGACTGAGCTAGATGGAGCTTCTGATAAGGAAGGAACATATCTTTAAAATGTAACCTCGATGGAAGAGCAAGAAGCTTGGGAGTGGATCGGAGTGCTGATTGGGGGATTCTTCAGCACGCGGTGTCCCAAATGTTGGATGCTGAAAACCTTCCAGAGATCATTTTGATAGTGAAGATTAGTCTTCTTTCGTTCATTAAGGCTGCGAATCTGGTTAAATTCAGTGCTTTGGCCAACAGTGCTGTGTGAAGGTGTGGTGGAAGATGACACTTCCAGGTAGCCTAACTTCAGGAGCCAGTATTCCGCAGCGTTCAATGGTTTGATTGTTGTGCTTGCGGCCGAGCCCCACAACTCTACCCATACAGTACACCTCCGAAGATCATCGTCCTGATATACGTTCTTATCAGATTTGTGTTATGAATATGTAGCAAGTGCTGCTTGGCAATCCACCGTTTACTGCTGAATTTAGCACAGAATTCTTTAATGTGATGGAATCTTAATTTTTGATCAAAGGTCACACCCGGGTCTTTCCGTTTTTTGACAGAGGGGACCAAGACTCCGTCTATCGCCGGATGAATTATGGTTGGTGTGGGTTTCAGTGAGAAGACCATGATGGCGGATTTTGCAGGATTAACTTGCAGGTCAAATCTCATGAGATACTGCTTTATTTCTGATAAAGTCTTGTTGATGGTTGCTGTTGTGTCTATTGCTTCATTGGTTGATTTTATTTTTGTTAAGAGCTTCAAGTCATCTGCATATGATGACATATCTGGTCTATTGTGTACTAGCGGGTTAATTATCACTGTGAAAAGAATTCCAGACAGGGCATGCCTGCTTGCATTTTCCTAGTATATGTCTGCTTTCCTATAAACATTTTGATGGTTCTATCTGAAGGGATGTCAGAAACTTCAATACTCGGCCTGTGATATGGTATAATTTTGAAGGAGCTTAAGCAAAGCAGGGATGGTGACACTATCGAACACCGCTTGTAGATCCAGATATGTGATAACAATTTCTTCTTTCTCTTCAAACGATCCAAGGATGGCATTGGTGGTCATATGCATTTACTAATTGTTGATCTGTCGTGCAAAGCATAATGAATTTGATGTGGCCTGCATGGAAGGATGTCCATGGTAAGCATTTTCAGTACTGTTTTCTCAAGCAGCTTCAGTAAACACAAGGAGCGAGAAATGGGTCTAAAGTGCTTGGCTTCAGTTGGCTGGGAGACTTTTGGGAGTGGCCTAACGGAATGCACATTCCATGTTGGAGGGAAAAATTCTCCTTTTAATATGTTTTAAAAATTGTTAAGAGGTGATCAATTAGATATGGACTCAAAAATTTTATGATAAACTGTGGAACTTCGTCAATCCCTGCAGTACCAGTTGCAGGCAATTGATTAATTGCAGATATAAGGTCGTGTCTTGTGATTAAGATGGTTGCAAGTGCATCTCTGGGCACATCATTATCAAGCAGAGGAATATCACTGGACTCATGGTTACCTCGCTGAAATGAAATCGTGCAATAAAGTCCATCCAGACATCAGGATCGAGCTGTGAGGAAAGATAATGTTTCTGTGGGTATGATGGGGCACCCTTACATAGTGACTTCAATGTGGTTGTTTTACGGCTTGAGACTTGAGTGGATTGAAGCTTGCTCGTACTTTAGAGTATGCAATTCAGTCTGGGATTTGTCCTGTTCTTTTCCATTGTTTGTAGAGTTGCTGTTTAATCTTAAAGCTGTTGCTGAGCTCAGGGGCCCACCATCCTCTTGTGCGTTCCAAGATCCTTATTTTCTTTGAGGCTGCAAATTTAGAAATTGCAACGAGCCAGCTAGTTAACAGACCATGCTGAAGTGAATTCCAAGGAATTGCAGTGGCTGCTTCAAGGCATTTACTAGTGTTGATTAATTTCGGGCTGGTTATTACCTTTGTGTGGACCCTAGTCGAGATATTGTAGTTTGGAGTCGGAAAAGACAAGTTAATGAAAATGGGCATATGATCCGATTGAAAGGCAGTTTCTGCTATTGAATCAAGTTCAGTCGCTTGATGATAGCACAAGATCAAGATAGTTGTCATCCCCTTGTTGGGAGCTGATTAATTAGATAGATTCCTAACGGATGAAGATTATTTAGCATTCTGGACTGAAAATGCACAAGTTGAAATCTCAACAGATTACATGCCTTGTCGATGGACAAAGCCCATGAATGAGCCAATTAGTTATCTCATCAATGGTCCTGCGGGTGTATAAATGACTGCAATATCAATGTGGGCTGATTTAAATTGGCAATATGCAATTAGGCCTTCGAACTTAGTGGAATGACTTTTGTAATTCTTAGTTACAATCATGTGTGGTGTTTTATAGAAAAGTCCCACTCCATCCATCTTTTGTCTTGTCAGGAGCAGAAAATCATTATAACCAGCTGAAACTGCAAACGGAAAATCCTCTTCATTATGGTCAAGCAAGTTTCTGTTATGCAAAGCACATCATAATTGTGTGAGAGTAAAAGCTCTTCTACAGTTTCGAGCTTATTACGGATGCTACGGGCATTCTGATAGAAGAGGGCAAGGCTATTATATCTGGGGATCTTCCTTAGTACTTTCTACCTCTGTGGTCTGTTTCCATCTATTCTGGAGATGTCTCTTTGAGATATCCTCACAGGAATTGTGTATTGTCTTCCATCTATGATTTCCATGCTGCATCAGCTAGCTGGGTTACCTGAACCCTTAATGTGACCATGCAGTATATTTCACTGTGCTGCTGATGCCTTGAGGCAGGGGGGGTTGAAAAAGGGGCTGATGAGGAGCCCTTGAGGCCAGGCAGATGGCTGAATCAAGATTTTATATTGGGTTATGTTGCAATCTAATCTAAAAGATGCATAGGAAGGCCATTTTGCGGGCAACTGGGATACATCAACAGATAGGTTTAGATTTTATTTTATGCCATTTTTAACCTGTTCTGTGGTTGTTTGTGGAGCCAATCGTCAAATGAACAGGCTTCTGCGAGTGAGTTGTTGGTCGACATGTGATTGTCGACCAACAACTCGCTCTCTTGTTTATTCGTGTCTGTGGTACTACCTTTGTCTCTTGGGTTTTGTAATTTTCCTTAGCCGTGTTCCCTCTGGATGTGTGAGGGGATCACCTAGCGACAACCTCAAGCCCAGGAGGGTGGGCCAGAGTCAGTATGACAGTGAGCTTCCATATGGATTTCATGATAGTTTTTAATAACATAATTAGGATGTCTAATCATGGGTCCATCCGAGGTTTGTTTTGGTGTCGCTTTGGCGAGGTGTACATGTTAGACCTGCTATTGAAAGAGCTCGGGGATTTTCACTCTCAACACTACTTTTATCAATTTGCAGCACTGCCATAAAAAATAGCCAGCACACTTCAATAAGTGGATATAAGAGGTACTGCTTATTTTAAATTCTTGTTTTTCAATACACAGATATAATTTTAAAGCATAGGCTTAACCAATCCGACATTTTTTTTCCCCTTTGTGCAATAAGAGATTTCAGTAATTTTTCAAAGGAGAAATTAAAGAAACCCCTTATTATTGAATGGTACTGGGAGTGTCAGTTGTGCAGACCAAGTAAGTGAAAAGCATGACTGCTAAAATCATGCAGGGTCTCAAAGCTCCAGTTTGCATGCTTCTGGGATAATCCTTCTTTACTGACATCCTCATAACAGCTAATTAGAATAGTCAGATATGAGCTGTCCTTAACAAAACCATGCTGTAATTCCCTTATAATTTCCATATCCTTCAAGGCAATTTTGTATTGCATCCTTAACTAAAGATACCATATTCCTGCCTGGAACAGAAGTCAAATTGACAGGTCTGTAGTTGCTCACTTCATCCTATGAGCCACTTTTGTAAATAGGAAAGATGTTCGCACACCTCGAATCTATAAAAACCATGCCTAACCCAAGAATACCCTTATTATAACAGCTGAAATCTGCATATATCCTTTGTGGTTTCCTTCAGTATAACTGAATAGATTCCATAGGCTCCTGGTACCTTGTTTACTTATTATTTGTTTAATTGTTTTTGCTTCTAGTCCCTTTTCAGTTATCAAAAAAAAAAAAAAAAAATTTCATTTCCCAATTAGCATTAAATAGACCACAGTATCCTCAACTTTAAAAACTTCTTCATATGTGAATGCAGATGCAAAATTTATTCAGCTTATCAGCACCATTTCGATATTATCACTGTTACCACTGATGTCAAGTGGCTAAATAAGGTTATTAGTATAAGTATATTTTATCATTTCATGTATGGAATTATTATGAAATAAATCAGTAATCATACATTGGTTATAAATCCTTTCCTTTTATTGCTAACATAAGTAAAGAAATCCTTGTTTTCTTTGTACTTTTAGCTAGGTAAAAAAAAAAAGGTAAAGTGCAGCCATTATCAACCCACTGCAGGATGGAAGCCTCCTCAACAATTCATGCTGAGGGAAATGGACCATAACCTGCCACGCTGGTCCAGTGCAGGTTGGCAGATCGACTGTATTCAGCAGTCAGGGGCTTGAACCCCGGTCTACTCAAAGAGCGTGTGCTACTGCACTCCCGCTTCTGACCACTCGGCTATGGAGGCCTTCCCTCTAATTTTTTTGTGTGCACCAAATTGAGTGTATGTAAAATTGTAAACCTGAAATTATTTTTTGTTAATATTGTCATTTACATAGTTACTATTGTGTTGTATTTGCATTTAACAGAAAATATGAGTGTTGCTAACAGACATTACTTGAAATGTTTACAAAAAGAGTGCTAAAAGTCTTCAGTAGTAATAATAATGCACACAGCCAGTCTCATAGTCAATTTTGCATTTTTAAACAAACTGTGCTTGTTTTATTAGCACCATATTTTTTGGAATTTAATTTTTGTGTGTAGTTCAATTTCCTACGTGCACTGTTTTCAAAATCTGCACGCGAAAGCACAGCTTAGAGGGAACATAGCCCATAACCAGACTTAGCAAGCCCAATCCCAGAGTAACTTTATTACACACTAATTTATATTTAGTGTAAGAGTCAGGGTCAGCTGATAATTATAATTTATAATCATGCTTTGTATCTTTATTCTTTGCAACAAAGTCATCAATTCTTTTGTCAATCTATACCTTGAATAACAACTTTTTAACTTTTTATTCATATAGTAATAGAGGCATGTGATGCAAGAAAACAAGCATATGATTTTATGTAGCAGCAGCGAAAAAAAAAAAAAATTCACAGAACCATTCGCTCTGAAAGTCTGCCCAGTTCCTCCTTGAATTTATTTATGCTATCAACTACCACGAGAGATGGAAGTTTGTTCCGGCAATTAACCACCCGCTGGCTAAAGGCAAATTATTACACATCTATTCTACAGCTGTCTTTCCTCAATTTGAATTTATGGCCCCCTTATGTTCGTAATCTGAGCAAGCAGGAGAATCCCATCAGAATTCAGCATGCTCAACCCATTCAAGGCCTTATACAACTCAATCAGATCACCCCGCAGGTACCTAGTCTCCAGCCATTGCAATTTGCAGAACTTAAGCCTCTCTTGGTAAGAAGGCCCCTTCGTTCCCCTCACCAATCTTGTTGCCCATCTCTGTACACACTCAAGCCAATCTACATCCTTCCTAAAATGAGGCCCCCAGACCTGTATGCAGTCAGTACTAAAAGCATGGCTTGACCATTCCACTATCCCTTATACAAAGGGATAATCACCTTTTCCCTGCTAGCAAAATTCCTGTATATCACTGACAAAACCCCATAACGTGCTCTGGAAGCCTGTCTGCACTGCTCAGAAAACTTCATATCCGCTACACCATTACTCCCAGTTCTTTTTCATTTTCTACCACCCTAAGTGTAGTACCACACAGTTGGTACGTTCCTCTGGGGTTACTTCTACCCATATGCAGTACTTTGCATTTGTCAAGGTTAAACTTCAGTTGCCACTTCTCAGCCCATCTGCCCAAATTTTCTAGATCCTGTTGCAGTAGCAAACTGCAATTACTGTCATTTACAACCCTGCCAATCTTTGTATCATCTGCAAATTTTGACACTAAGCCTGATATACCTTCATCAATATCATTGATAAATATACAAAACAACAGTGGACCCAAGACCGAACCCTGTGGACCCAACAAATAACATTAGTCCGTGAAGAGCAGCACCCTTTGATTACCACCCTCTGTCTTCTCCCACTCAACCATCCTTTTATCCATTGTAGCAACTTACCCTTAATACCATTCTGCTCCAATCTGTACAGTAGTCTTCCATGCACAACAGTGTCAAAAGCTTTCCTGAAATCGAAGTATATGATATCAAAATTATTTTTTGCATCCAGTTCCTTTGTAACCACATCATAATACCCAATCAAATTTGTCAGACAAGTCTTTCCCTTAACAATCCCATGCTGTGTCTGAATTATTGCTGCAGTCTTGTCTAGATGACCCTGCAATGCATCTTTAACCAGTGACTCCATTATTTTAACCGGAACAGAAGTTAAACTAACTGGTCTGTAATTACTCGTGTCACCCTTCGATCCCCCTTTGTAAATTGGGGATACATTTGCACATCTCCAGTCCATGGGGCCTTCCTCTGAGTGCAAGGATGCTCTCATAATTATGACTAAGGGTTTGCTTAGTTCCTTTTAGCATTAGCATTAGTAGAGGCATATGATGCAAGAAAGCAAGCTTATTCAGCATCAGCCAAAAAAAAAAAAAAAAAAAAACCCTCTCCCATTTCACCCCTCCGTTCGTTCGAACTACCTGTCCAGTTGAGCTTTAAATTTGTTTAGGCTATCAACTTCAACAACAAGTGATGGAAGTCGGTTCCACCAACCAACCACCCGCTGGCCAAAGGCAAATTTCCGCACATCTATCCGACATCCATCCTTCCTCAATTTGAATTTATGCCCTCTGAGGGCATAAATTTTTCTGCCTCCTTTAATATAACTGGATAGATACCATCCACCCCAGGAGCCTTTCTTATGTTTAACTTCGACAATTCCTCCTCCACTTTACTGCCAGTTATTACAAAATCATTAAGCACCCTGTTACAGTTTGATAAACATCTGGCATTTTCCTCCCTTAATAACTCCTCATGTGAATGTAGATGCAAAATACTCATTCAGTTTGTTAGCTATCTGAGCAGGATCATCAAGTCAAACCGTCAATATCAAGTGGACCAATCCGATTCATACTCTTCCTTTTAGAGTAAAGAAGTCCTTGCTGTTTTTCTTATCATCCTTCAAAGATTTCTCGTAATCTGCCTTCGCTTGTCTAATCTCCTTTGTGACTTGATTACAGTCTAGCTTATATCTGCCCATAGGCTTCTGTGTTGCCTGATAATTTATATGCATTTTTCTTCTCTGCCACGTCTCATTAGTTCATCTGACATCCATTTAGGTCTAAACCTTGAACAATATTTCTTAATTGGCATGAAAGCCTAGTAGCTTCCACGATTAGTTCCTTGAATGCTTCTCACTTAGAATTTTCTGTTGGTGACATCATCAATTGGTCCTACTGTACACCAGGCTTGGAGATCGCACCTAAAGAAAGACATTGCGCTTCTTGAAATGGGTAACTCGCCTAGTGAGATCGGCAAAAGTGCATATGAGAAAAGACTTCGAATATGTGGGTTGCAGAGTTGGAAACTAGGCACCTTAGAGGAGACTTGATTGAGATGTTTAAGACTCAGAGGCATAAGCAAAATGAATGAGGACGAAATTTTTATGGTTATAAATGATTCTAGAACTAGGGACCATAATTTCAAGTTTGGGGGGAGATGTTTAGACTGGATTGCAGGAAGTTTTATTTTAGTCAGTGAGTTATAAATTATTGGAATAAGTTACCTACATGGGTGTAGAGGCTGACAGTTTGGGGAAATTCAAAGGTCAGCTGGATTACCTACTGGAGGAGGGAAACGCTTAGGTTGTCCATTTCCTTTTATCTTATTTATTATTATATAAATTTTTTTATTATTATTATTATTTTATTCTTATCATTTATTTTTTTGTTATTTTATTATTATTTTTTTAATTTTCTTATTATTTTATTTATTTATTTTTTTGTTTTATTTTTATTTCATTTTATTTTATTATTTTATTTTTTTTTGGCTGGTGCAGCATAAGCCACAGGCTTCCTTGCACCATGTGGCCATTGCTAATACTAATACCCATCTCCCTGACAATAAAGTCGCCAACAATAACTAACTCCTGTGGTACCAGCGTATTCTGCCTTGGAGAATGCCGCTGTGTTGCCTGATGCACAAGAGTGAGCTCTGGCGTTGAGTTGGGCAGCTGAGAGCTTTACAGGCCCCTCATATTAATTGCTTCAAGGGCATCAACCCTACAACTCAAGCTCTCATAGACGACATCAGAATGCTGAGTTGACCTAATTTCCTGACACTCACTGCACCTAGCACACACAAAGACATCCTCCTCAACTAGATCATGTTCTGTTCCAGAGAGTTTGGCAAACATTTCACAAGTTTCACATTTTTTTAGGCTGTGATGCATTGGAGAATCACCTCCCTCAGTTCTCCCCCAAGTCACAGCACTCTTGCCACTTTGTGCCCATTGCTTTGCTGCTCTAGTCTGGGACATAATATTTAAAATTAATAAGATCAATAAATTTAATTAATTAATTATCAATACTACACTATCTAATAGAATCCTAAATGCAATGGTGTGTATTACGCTGTATAATTTTACGTTAGAACTGCCTATTTACCACAATTAAAAATTCGAATTCCCTACCACTCTATATACGAAAACAATGGCTGGAAGATTCGAACAAAACAACGGGCCCACTAGACTACACTTTTCTGTTAAGACTACACTAACAGAAAAGCCCAAAAAACCAGAAACTGCAAATTGTTTTTATTGTTTTATGGTAGTGACCTCCAGAAATATGCTTTAGAAAAATATCACAAAGGTGTTCAAAAATTGATTCTTATAAACGAACATATGATAACAATGAGTGTAGTGCATTTTAATCTGAATTGGTTTTTTGAAATTAAAGTGGCTGATTCCACTAACAAGTGATGATGTTTACCGCCACCTACTTATTTAACTTTAGAATGGGATGGGCTTACGATCCTCTCCAACCAGACCACGTGGTCCTTCCTCTCAGCCAATAGCAGCAGTTGTAAACGTGTTGGCATAATGTTTTGTTTTTGCATCCTGTAGTTGAAGTGATTTTTGTGTTGTGCTTTAATCAATATATTAGTTTTAATCAATTTTTTTAAGCAATATGTTTAATTTCCATTACAAAAATCACATTTTAGAGAGATAAATAGCTTAGTCACATAGCAAAAATTTCAACTTCCAAGGTCTTGGAATGAATTACCAAAAAAAAACAATGTTATTGGATTCACATTATGATATTTTCAGGATACGATGGTGTCTATGGAATGGATTAATATCGTAAAGCAGAGTTCCACTGTATTTCTGATTCACTCTGACTATGCAGGATAAATTCATTATGAACAATTCCCTGTGAGTCAAAAAATATGATAAGCATGGTCTTCCATTTGATGAAGGCTGTTTAGTTTCTTTGGCCCTTTTTGGGGGGGGGGGGGACAGATCCTCGCACTGACAGGTCGGGGCCTTTCTTTTCAAATCATAGTCACACACCAATGATTTGTCACGTAGTAATGATACTTTACTTTTTAATGATGAAAAATACAGAGCGAGTCAACAGCATAAGCAGCACAATAACGAAGATCACGTGATATAAGAACTTCTCTGTGATCATCAGGGAGGATACAAAGCACAAACTTGGCCGAAATATGTCTCATTTCCAAAGCTTGTGTTAAAATTTACTAAAATGTCCCATATGAAATACTAATTTCACTAGGTATCTAGTGAAAAACTAATTTTATTTAGGAATCTAGGATCTAGCAGATCACAAACATGACTAAGTCATTAGTTTTGAAACTGAAGGACAACTAGAGTGTGGTTCATCTTTGATGGACAAGCAGCCTCTTTAAATTTCAAACCACTGAAGTTTCCATTCAACACACAACAAAAGTTATTTTTAACATTTAGTAGTTTAGCAGTTAGAGTCAACCTCCGAAAAATTAGTTTTCCATAAAAAGACATTGACTTGCTTGCCCATTCTATTTGTCTGCATTTGTTCCTTATACTCATCACATCTAGCCTATTACAAACTCCTTAGCTTTGTTTTCTAAATTGTTGTCACACCATACTGATTCAGTACAGTTAAGTATACTGGTTACGTTTGTCTTGACTATATGCTTGGCAATTAAAGGCATTACCCCTCCTTCTTTCTCTCTATCAATATTTGTAAAAGAATAAGAGAAGTTTACCTCAAAATGATACGTAGAACACTTCCATATAATACTCTCCAGAAATTAAAACGAAAACAATTAAAAAATCGAAAATCTTACATTACAGTAAGAAATAATTAAAAATCAAATAAACAATTAAAAAACAATTTAACGCAATTAAACATTAAGTCAAATTAATTTAACGAAAAAAAATTGCAAAACGATTTTCCTTCCTGAAGCTGACAATGCTTTTTGACCATGTGTCATGATCACAGGAATGAAAATTATCGAATAAAGGGTGAACTTAAATAGGGATAGACAACAGACAGAATTAGACAAATATTAACCAGCAGATTCCTGGACTCCTAAACAGGGGTTACCCACTTGCTACAATAGACAGAATTAGGATACAAGCTAAGGATAGAATACAAAAAAATACACCAACCAACAATAGTAATATCAAAAAATACTTTATTTCTGTCTCATATGTTGAACAGTGGCACAAACAACTTAACAGATTCTTTAAAGATACCGAATTTAAAGTTTTAGCCAGGTCAATACAGAAATTACACACTATACTGAACAACCGCTCAGTCCTTTCCTCATTTGCAACACAAATAAATGACCTAGTATACAACATTTCTTGCGGTCATTGCAACTCATCTTATCAGGGTTCTGCGCGGTTTCCTCTGAATTTGTATTAATCAACGTGCGGCCTTAGTTTGTGCTTCTTGTTCAGCAGCGTCAGAATTAGCCTTTCATGCCATTAATGAAAAACATACCTTTTTATTTAACAAGGCCAAAATACTTAAGTGTCCAACGTAATTATATGAGACTATTAGTTGCAGAAACTGCCAAAATTAAATTACATGAGAATTCTGTTAATGTTTGCTGGCCATATCTAATCTCTGACTCGTGTTCCTTTATGTGCATGCGTGAAGACAAATCATCCCTATTTAAGTTCCATGCACACCTCTATTCAATAATTTTCATTCCTGTGATCACAACACATGGTTGAAAAGCATTGTCAGCTTCAGGAAGGAAAATCGTTTTGCAATTTTTTTTTACTTAATTTTGAAATTAATTAACTTGAAATTAATTTTTGACTTAATTTTTAATTGCGTTAAATTGTTTTTTATGTTCATGTGATTTTTAATTATTGTTAATTATTTCTTACTGTAATGCAAAATTTTTGATTTTTTAATTGTTTTCATTTTAATTTCTGGAGAGTATTATACGGAAGTGTTCTACGTATCATATTGAGGTAAACTTCTCTTTTTCTTTTACAAATATTGATATCAACGTAGAACGTATTGAACATGATAGCTCTGGTTCATACTATCAAATTCATTTCTCTCTATCAATATATTTATAGTGTATTTGTAGGCCTTTTTTCTACAAAAGCTGTCAGAGTCCAGGGTGAGAAACAACTGAGCAAGGCTCTTTATTCTGTTTATAAGGTGGCTACAAGGTGGTTTGACTACAGCATTGGGGTCTATTAGTGGTCAAGCAATGGTGGAAGCTTAATTTCCATCCTTTCAATGAAGAGTTTTCATAGGATCGAAATGTTGAGTTTGACGATAGTAAGTTAACAGGTGATCCAATTCAGGTTGGAATGAAATATATTTCTTAAGACGGTAATTATAATTTTCCACGGTAATGGTTCAGCCACCTCAAAATCTAATATTCAACAGACAAGAATCCCTTAAATAGCATGTTATCAAGTTGAACCATTACATTCTTAAAACATTATGTTGTAGTCTGTATCCCTGATAGTTCTTGTGTAGCACACAAAGCACCATGGGTTTTCAATTTTGTATTTCAGAAGTAAGGGGAAAGGGTGAGATTGCTGTTCCATAACAGATCCTTCTGCTACTGTATGGGATGCCCATTCAGGGTGCCAACAATGATTATTTCCAATCTTTTCCTACTGAAAAATATTTGAGCAAGTATGTCTGTCTTTCAAAGTGTGTGTTCATGGGCTGAAAAACCTGGAATAAAATCTCACTCTCTACCTGAGATTGGCTGACTACAGCCCCACCCAAATGAAGTGTGTGTGTGTGTGTGTGTGTGTGTGTGTGTGTGTGTGTGTGTGTGTGTGTGTGTGTGTGTGTGTGTGTGTGTGTGTGTGTGTGTGTGTGTGTGTGTGTTTTGGGGTAGAAAAAACTGCCTTTTTCACAACGTTTAAAAAGATGCAAGGCAGCAAAGAGAGCAGAATTTGTTTCCAGCATGTTTTGTTATGTTTATGTTGAACTGTTATCACAGAAATAGAATATTAGCATTAGCATTAATGCTAATAAACATAAATTGCAGTATTAATATAAATTAACACTGCAATTAACACTGCAATTTATATTACACTGCAATTTTTAATTGTGAGCATCACAAAAAAGAGATATAATCCTCGGCATTACACTAACTATTTTATCTTATAACCATAACACAGTCTACTTCATGACTTTCAAATTTGAAAGACTGCTCATCATCATCTTCCAACTTATGTGCCTACGGCAAAACAGACAGAACTCAATGGATTATGTATTCTACAAAATGAAGGTTTGTGAGTTACTTACCAGGTGAGCCAACATATCCTGAATCATTGCATTCTTCAAGCATTATGTTTCTTACCACTACAGGTTCAGGCCTGGGAACTGGCCTCTGAGGCACTGGTGTAGTAGGTAATGACATTTCTGTTCTAAGATAAACAACAAAAGTTCCAGGAAAGTATCCTGCTTCTGCTGTCCTTTGATTCCTTCCTAGTACCCACCCTTCTGGATTTTCTTCTGTTCCTTCAAGAGTAAACTGGAATGGCTTCTTTACTTCAAGAATATCCCCAGCCTCGAGAGAAATTTCAGAATCATCTTGTTTATTATACCTGTACTGTGATCTATAAAACACAATCTCCCCCATATCTCTTGCATATACTCAACAATTATCCACTTAAAAAAGTATGTAAAATGTAGATTCCAGAAGAGAATCACGTAATTCACATTTTAAGTAATTCCTGTTACATCACCAAAGTCATAGCCACCACGATTGTGAAATGCACTTCATTAGATTCAAATAAATGTTAAGAAAATACATTGCACCTCTGAAACTTGTAATCATCTGTGTAGTGCTTTTCTTTTAACTGTAATTTAAATTTAAATGGAAAGGAAGTCTGGTTTCCATCAGCCCAATGACACTCACTTTGTATATATAAACATGTTAACCACAGATTCATTATCAGTTCTCGTTGATGAAAACTGATCTGAAAAAGAAAACAAATGCAATAAATATGAAAAAGTGAAACTCATCAATAAATAATACTGATGATAAAATTCAACAAATATAAATGTATTCAGAAAAATATTTAGTTCAGATAGATAAAATGCTTATTATATTAGGGGAGAGGGCTCTCTCTCTCTCTCTCTCTCTCCAATGTTTTAAGTAACAAAAACAATTGATAGAAGAATTTTTAACCACATAGTAATCACAAAAAAAAAAAAAAATCAAAAATTTAAATGTCCATTACAATAACAAATGTCTGAATTTTAGTATTACTACAGTACGGCATTCATTTACAAACATTATTTCTAATTACACAGATCAACAAATCTTTTTCACTGAGAAAGAAAAAATGTGATTAGAATTTGAGTGTCAATTGCAAATCTGTTTTCAGTGTTCCACCGGCATGTCTAAAGTAAAGGAAAAGTTTCCTCTAGCATAACTATTGTTAAGGTTAAAGGAAAGAGCTTCTGCTTTTCCAAGTGTGACTACAGTGGCATCAGATAATTTTTTAATTTTATAGAGTGGAACCTACTGATGTTACCAACAGCAAATTCTAAATGGAAGCATTCAGTAAAGTAATCATAGAAACTATTGCGTATTCACACCAACTAAGAAATATGTTCAAGGCTTAGATGTAAATGGATGTCAGATGAACCAATCAGACTTGTGGTAGAGAAGAAAAATGCATGGGATGCATAAAAATTATCAGGTGATACACAAGACTATAGCAGATATAAACTAGTCTGTAATCTAGTGACAAAGCAGGTTAGGAAAGCTAAGGCAGATTACGAGAATGAAAAGACTCTTTGGCAAAGAAATGCAGCAAAGACTTCTTTACATATACTAACAGTAGAAGGAAGGGGTTGAGTCATATTGGTCCACTTGATATCGATGACCCTGTTCAGGTTGCTGACAGACTGAATAGCTACTTTGCATCTGTTCACACATGACAAATATTTAGAGAGGGGATGACAGAAGTCTAGTAAACTAACAGGGAGTTAAATGACTTTGTGATAACTGAGAAGGAAGTGGAAGAAAAATTGCTGAAACTAAACATAAAAAAGGTACCTGGGATGGATGGGATCTACCCAATTATATTAAGAGAGGCAGCAAAGGTGATAATTTCGAGTGCATCTTTGGTTTCAAGGATGTCGATAATTTTGAGTGCATCTTTGGTTTCGAGGGAAGTCCCAATGGACTGAAGATGTGTGGGGGTACAAAAGGTGACATGAGTAATTACAGACCTGTTAGCTTAACTTCTATTCCAGAGAAAATAATGGAGTCACTGGTTAAAGAACTAATGCAGGACCATCTAGACAGGAATGCAATTATGCTGCAGTTACAGCATGGATTTTTAAGAGACCATCTTGTCTGACCAATCTCAATGGATACTATGACACACTAACACAGGAAATGGATACTAAAAATAGTTTTGACATCATATATTTACATTTCAGGAATGCTGTTGATACTGTTGCACATAAAAGATTGTTGTATAAATTGGAGTAGTGTGGCATTAAGGGCAAGTTACTGATAAGGATAAAGGGATAGTTGAGTGCAAGAAGACAGAGAATGGTTATTAATGGACACTGCTATTCTGGACTAATGTTATTAGTGGACTCCACCTAGGGTTCAGTTTTGAGGTATTGCTGTTTTCTATATTTATTAATGATGCTGATGAAGGTCCATCAGGCTTAAAATCTAAGTTTGCAGATGATACAGAGAGTGGTGAGGTATTTAGTATTGGTGTGGATGTTTTAGTGCACAAGGGCCACTGGGGCCAAAATGTGCCTATTCTTATGTTATTATTTTATGTACTAAATCAGTCTGATTTTCGCATCACAGGAATTCATATATTTGTATTTGCTTAAGAAAGCTAAACAACTAAACATTTAGATTCACATTATTTCCAATAATAAGGACAAGTAATATTTTGTCTTGCAGTGTTAAGATTGTAATCTTGCAGTCTTGACAGTGAAAGGAAAGCACTTTTCCTGATATGAGCATAATGCGTACAACCTAGGAGTATATGTTTGACAGTAAGTGGTGAACAGTACCTGCATAGTGGTGCATCATCCCTCATGAGCAGGTACATATGGGTTGGGTGTGTGTATGCCCTATATGTAATCTCCCTATTACAACCTCTTCCTGTCTGTGTTGCCTATAGGTAGAATTCCATAATTCTGGTTTATCTTTGATTTGGAGCAATTTCTTGTTTATTTGTGATTTCCAGGTTTCAGTCCACTGAATTATACAGGTTTTTTTAATATGCTTTAAATAATCTATATATATGGCACAGGGTAATTTGCTGGTGTTGTACCGTTCGGTTGTTTGGCTGCCTGATCTGCTCTCTCATTACCTGTGATACCAGAATGCCCTGGATCCAGCAAAATTTCACTGTGTGATTTTTACTTCATAGATGATTTAAACAGGATAAGATTTGTTTTATGATGGGATGCGATATTGAAAACTTATTGTCCAATGCAGAGACAGCACTCGTGGAATCGGTATATATTACACTGCTAGCATTGTGGAAAGTGTTAATATTCTTTAAGGCTATTTTTATTGTGTATAATTCTGCAGTATAACTGTTACAAACAGCAGAGTCTGTTTTCGAACCATCTGTTATATTAGGGAAGTTTGAGCATTATTAAGTGCATGGCCTTTATGAAGTTATGAGCAATACTTTCATTTGAGACATTTCTTATCCCAAATTGATGAAAATAGGTATCACAATGAATGAGATTTACAGACCAGGGTGGATCAGGTACATCGGTCTCTTAATGTATATCGTCAAATTGAAAGTTCCAGGTATGCAATAAATCTTTTAGACAAATACCAGTGGATCTATTTTCTACCGGTTTTTTGTTGTAGAATGTGGTCTATTCTGGGTTGAAAAGTATTGGTTGAAGATGGGCTGAAAGACTTTAAATTTTGGCTGCATAATTGAGGAGCAGCATTTTCCTTCTAAGGTGAAGTGGAGGTTCATGTACTTCTACATAAAGACTTTGGACAGAGGATGTTCTAAATGCCCCTAGAGCAGTTCGGAGGGCACTGTGTTGGATGGTATTGTGTCTAATCAGCACATTTTTCCTAGCCGAGTCATAGACAACAGCACCATAATCTAGAAGAGTCTATCACCACCCCATTTCATGGCGGAAATGGATCTGAACAAGTTAAGTTTTTTCAGGGAGACAGTTCGGAGATATGTTATGTGAGAAACAAAATTAAGTTTGATATCCAGCATTAAACCTAGAAAACTAAGATTACTCATGAGAGACATCAGGTGATTCTTTAGCTGAAGTTCTGGTTCTGGATGCAGCTTGCATTTTTTCCAGAAGTGAACTGCAACTGTTTTTATGTTTAGACAAATGATATACATTTTGCACTGTCCATATTTCAAGCTTATTTAGGATTAGTTGTAGCTGTCTTTCAATGGTATGAATATTTTTTGAACTGCACAATATAGTGAGATCATCGGTGTACATATATAATTCGACAGTATTGGGAATGTTTTGAATTATGGTGTTCAGCCTAAGTGGAAAAAGAGTAGCACTAAGTACTGATCCTTGTGGGACCCCCTTCTTCCTCAATAAAGATATGAGAAAGCACTTTGGTAACATACTTGAAAAGTTCTGTATTGAAGAAAGTTTTGAATGAATTTTGGTAAATGTCCTCGTAATCCTAGGGAGTAAAGTTCTCACAATATGCCATACCTCCAGGTTGTATCAAAAGCCTTTTCGATATCCAAACGTACCATTACAAGATGTTCATTTTTCACATAAGCATTATGGATATTAGTCTCTGCTTTCACCGTGAGATCCAAAGTGGATCTATTTTGTCGGAATCCAAACTAATTATTGTTTTTAGCAGCTTGTCAGTTTCAAGAACCCAGGTAAGTCATATGTGTTAACATCCTTTCTAGAATTTTACCTAGACAACTGGTGAGGGAGATTGGTCAGTAATTTTGTGGAAGTGATTGATCTTTTTCTGGTTTGGGAAAGGCTAAAATAACAAAATGATGCCAGGTAGAGGGATTTGTACCTTCAAGAAAGATCCAGTTAAAGAAAGTTATTAGTAAATTCAAATCTGTATTGTTTTGATGTTTTAGCATTACATAAAAGATTCCATCAGCTCCAGCAGCCCTATTAGGTGATCTATTTAATGCTGTTTGGAGTTCAAATAAACAAAAAGATTGATCATAGGCAAGAGACTGAGTAGTTTGGAAATTTATCTTGTACCTTTCTGGTATGGCTTTGATTTGTAGAAAGGGAGCATCAAAATGGCAGACGTTTCAGAGAAAATCTTTGCAAGTGCATTAGCTATTTCTTGTGATGAAGATATTTCTTGCCCATTCTTGGTTAATATTGGAACAGAAACCAGTTTTTTAGTTATATTTTTTTTCCAAATAATTAAACTGCTAGTATCCTTTGTGATAGAGGAGGCAAACTGTATCCATGAATCTTTTTTAGCTTTTCTTCTGAATTAGGTTGCTGGTGGTTGGAAACTTATGGAACAGATTCCAGGCTTTATTTATATCTTTCCCTTTCTTTTTTCCCTAACAGAAGACTGTGGTATTGCTTCAGAAGCTGCTGCCAGTACTTGCTTTGAAATATGCTCAGTTACATCGTCAATGGATGCTAGTAATATCAATTGGCTATCAAAGGAGATGGGGGCAGAATACTTTTCCCAATCTGCTTTAGAGAATTTCCATGTTACCCAATAATCAGGCCACGGCATCTGCATTGTTTGAATTCTGATCACTGTTGTGCAGGTCATTTAAAACTGTCCAATCTATAATGGGAAATAACTGAGGAGAACAAATGGATAGGTCAATTGCTGACATAGATCCCATGGAGAGGTGAGTGTAGGTGTTATGACCAGTGTTCAGCAATGTTAGGTTCAGTTGGTCTATGTGCTTTTCTATCAAGTGTCCACTATTATCCATGTGAGCAAATCCCCATAGTGGATGATGTGCATTGAAGTCACCAAGAAGACAAAAAGGAGATGGTACTTAGCATTAGCATTAGTAGAGGCATATGATGCAAGAAAGCAAGCTTATGCAGCATCAGCCAAAAAAAAAAAAAAAACTTCCACTTCACCCCTCCATTCATTCGAAATACCTGTCCAGCTGAGCCTTAATCATGGAAGCTACTACGTTTTTCATGCCAACTAAGAAATACTGTTCAAGGTTTAGGCTTAAATGGATGCCAATGACCTAACGAGACTTGTCACAGGAAAGAAAAATGTATGGGACACATAAATTATCAGAAGACACAGATGCTTATGGTAGATATAAGATAGTATGTAACCAAATCACAAAGGACATTAGGGAAGCAAGGTAGATTACAAGAAATCTTTGGCAAAGAATGCAAACCAAAATGTAACAATGTCTTTACTTATGTAAACTCTAGAAGGAAGGGGATGAATCAGATTAGTCCACTTGATATTGACTGTTCGATTGTTGATGAACCTGCTAAGGTAGCTGACATACTGAATGAGCATTTTGCATCTACATTCGCACATGAGGAGGTTTGTTGGGAAGTGGGGGCCAGAAGCTTATCAAATCTGGCAGGAAGCTATATTATTTTGTAATAACCAAGAGCAAAGTGGAGGAGAAATTGTTGAAATTCAACAAAAGAAAGGCACTTGGAGTGTATCAGATCTATCCAGTTATATAAAAGGAAGTAGCAAAGGAAGTAAGCAAACCCTTAGTCGTAACTATGAAAGCTTCCTTTGACTCGGGGAAGGTCCCCGTTGATTGGAGATGTGTAAATGTGTCCTCAATTCAAAAGGGGGATCGAAGGGTGGCACGGGTAATTACAGACCTGTTAGTCTAACTGCTGTTCCGAGGAAATAATAGAGTCACTGGTTAAGGAAACGATGCAGGATCATCTAGACAAGACTGCCGTTATAGTTCAGACACAGCATGGGTTTAAGGGGAAGTCGTGTCTGACAAATTTGATTGGATAATATAATGTGGTTACAAAGGAACTAGATGCAAAGAATAATTTTGATATCGTGCACTTGGATTTTAGGAAAGCTTTGGATACTGTAAACATGGAAGACTACTGTAAAAATTGGAGCAGTATGGCATTAAGGGCAAGTTGCTACAATAAATAAAAGGATGGTTGACTGGGAGAAGACAGAGTGGCTGTCAATGAACACTGCTCTTCTTGGACTAATGTTACTAGTGGAGTCCCCCGGGGGTTGGAGTTAGGACCATTGTTGTTTTCAGTATTTATCAGTGATATCGATGAAAGTATATCAGTGTTAATGTCGAAGTTTGCAGACGGTTGGCTGGGTTGTTAATGACAGAAATTTTTTACTAGTACACTACTCCAACAGGATCTGGAAAATTTGAGGAGATGGGCTAAGAGGTGGCAACTGAAGTTTAACACTGACAAATGTAAAGTACTGCATATGGTTAGCATTAAACCAGAGTACACATCAACTGGGTGGTACTACCCAGTTGATGTAATGGAGAATGAAAGGGAAGCAGTGCAAAAAGGCTGCAAGAGTAGCTCATGGTGTCTTGTCAATGATATACAGGAATTTTGCAAGCAGGGATAAGGGGGTGATTGTCCCCTTGTACAAGCTAAAGGTTATAATGATTTATGCACCAACATTGAGACATGATGATGAAGAGGTTGAAGAAATGTACACCGAAACTGAGTCTTCTAGATGAGCAGAAAACCCACTACATTATCATCATAGGGGTACTTCAATGCTAAGGTTGGAAAGAGGCAAAACAATGCAGAAATGGGAACTATAGGAAATTTTAGAATTGGTGAAAGAAATGAAAGACTTTTGGAATTTGCAGAATCTCGAGGAATGTCAGTAATGAACACTTTTTTCAAGAAACGGGTGAACAGAAAGTGGACATAGAATAGCTCAAGTGGATTAACAACTAATGAAATTGACTTCATCCTCACTAACAGAAGATATATTGTGAATGATGTTACCGTCCTGAACAAGATAAATGTTGGAAGTGATCACAGAATGGTAAGATGCACACTTGATATAGATGTAAGAAAAGAAAGGAAAAAGCTGACTCGAGTAATTAACACGAAGGTCTTTGAGTTAACAGAAGAGGAGAAAAAGCAGTATGTACTGGAAATCAAAAACAAGTTTGAGCTTCTGCAGACTGTTCAGGACCAAGATATCAAGGAGGAATACTACAACTTTCTGAAAGTGATAAAGCCCAAGAACCCTATAGGTAAAAAGAAATACAAAGAAGAAAAAAATTAGTCAAGAAACACTTGACAAGATGAACCGAAGACAACAAATGAAGATCAAGATAAACACTGACAAGGAGAAAATTGAGCATACTGAGTTATGCAAAGCCATTAGAAAGAGACTCAGAGAGGACATTAGAAGATTTAACACAAGAAAAGTAGAACAAGCATTAAAAGAAAACAAAGGACTTAAATCAGCAGCCATGAGCAGGAATACAGAAAGGCAAATGATACTGAAACTGAAGAATAGCGATGGTGTACTTATAAATAGCAGAGAAGGCATAATTTAAATAGCAAAAGACTACTACAGAGAATTATACAAGAAGCGAGGGAATGATGCCAGCAGTGGGGAAGATGGATCGCAAATTAGTAACACATACGACATACCGGATATCCTTCCTGATGGGTTAGAACATGCGTTGAAGAAAATGAAGAATCAGAAAGCCCCATGTGAAGATGAAGTTAGTGAAAAGTAACTTCAAACTTAACTTAAAATTGGAAGAAAGAGCCACGACACAGAAACTGGCAAGACTCTTCACGAAATGCATTAGAAAAGGTGTGACGGCTAAGGAGGGAATAATGCAATCATAGTTTTGTTGCATAAGAAAGAAGATAAATCAGAAATTGGAAATTATAGACCAATTAGCTTGTTATCCCACATCTACAAGTTGTTCACAAGGGTCATTACTAACGGATTAGAGCTAGTACTTGATGAGAATCAACCGAAAGAGCAAGTTGGCTTTAGGATAGGATTCTCAAATGTGGATCACCTTCATGTAATATCACAGCTAATGGAGAAAGCAAATTAACATAAACACCATTATGCCTGGCATTTGTGGATTATAAAAAGGCATTTGACTCGACTCCATACAGCATAGGGTAATGTTTCGGGCGCTGGAAAGACACGGCATAGATACTCCATATATTGTGATTTTGAAGAAAATATACGACAACACTACCTCTGTTATTAGACTAGACACAATAGCAAATTTAAAATTGAGAAAGGAGTTCAACAAGAAGACACAATATCTCCGAAGTTGTCTGCTACCCTTGAGGAAGCTTTCAGAAGATTAGACTGGTCACAGAAAGGAGTCAATGTGAATGGAGAGTACGTAAATCATTTATGATTTGCAGATGACAATGCGATCATAAGCCATGATCCCAAAGAATTAGAGGAAAATCTTAATTAGTTATGCAGAGTTAGTAAAGATCTCAGACTAAAGATGAATATGGCTAAAACAAAAGTAATGATGAACAAGTATGTCACAGGGTTATAATGATTAAAGGAACAGTAAATGAAGAATCAAAAAACCCCAGGTAAAGATGAAATTACTGCAGAGTTGTTAAAATTAGGAGGAAAAGCCACGACACAGAAACTGGCAAAACTCTTCACAAAACACACAACGAAAGGCATGATATCTCAGGAGTGGAATAATGCAATCATAATTTTGCTGTGTAAGAAAGGAGATAAATCAGAAATTGGAAATTATAGACCAATTCGCTTGTTGTCCCAACATCTACAAGTTGTTCACATGGGTCATTACTAACAGATTAGAAAGAATACTTGAAAATCAACCGAAAGAGCAAGCTGGCTTTAGGAGAGTATTCTCAACTACGAATCACCTTCACATAATATCACAACTAATGGAGAAAGCAAATAAATATAAAACACCATTATGCTTTGCATTTGTAGATTATGAAAAGGCATTCGACTCCATAAAGCATAAGGCAATGTTTCATAAGGCAAGGTGGATTCATATAACTTATCTTGGATGAGTCAGCTGTAATAATGATAAATGGCTGGACGTCAAGAGAAGAATAAATTTTGGATGGATAGCATTCAGGAAATATAGTCACATACTGAGGAGCAACATCCCAGTTTGTCTGAAACGTAAAATAATGAACTAATGTATACTCCCCACCATGACTTATGGAAGTGAAACTTGGACACTCACCAAAAGAATGGAAAAGAAGCTGAGAACTACAGAGCAAAGAATGGAAAGAATTATATTAGGAATCAGACTGTTGGATAAGAAGAGAAACACGTGGTTTAGGCAGCAAACTCAAGTAATTGACATTTTTATCAAAAGTAAAGAACTAAAATGGTCTTGGGCATGACACATAGCTCGAAGACATGACAGATGGACTAAGAAAATAACAGAATGGTACCCAAGAGGAGCTAGAAGAAAACCTGGAAGGCAACAATGGAGATGGACAGATGAAATTCACAAATTCATGGGTAGTAAATGGATGGCTATTGCACAAAATAGAAGGAATTGGAAAGTTGCTGGAGAGGCCTTCATCCTGCAGTGGATGAAGGCCTTACCAGCAACTTTCTGATGACCATTGCCTTATACAAGGAGACATCATCATCTGTCATTGCTTATGATGATGTCCCCTTGTATAAGGCAATGGTCAGGCCACACCTTGAGTACTGTATACAGATCTGGAGGCCTCATTTTAGGAAAGATGTAGAGCTGCTGGAACGAGTACAGAGAAGGGCAGCGAGATTGTTAGGTGGAACAAAGGGTTGGTGTTACCAGGAAAGGCTTAAGTTCTGCAAATTGCAGCTTCAGGAGACTAAGCACCTGTGAGGTGATCTAATTGAGGTGTATAAGGCCTTGAATTAATTGAGCAAGCTCAATGCTAATGGGATTCTTCCTCTTGCCTAGATTACTCACCTGAGGGGACATAAATGCATATTGAGGAAAGACAATTGTAGTATAGATGTGAGGAAATTCACCTTTAGCCAGCATATTGTTGATAGTTGGAACCAACTTCCATCTGTTGTAGTAGAGGTCAGCAACTTAAATAAGTTCAAGGCAGAACTAGACAAACATTTGGAGTGAATTGATGGGTGAAATGGGAAGGGGTTTTTTTTGGCTGATGCTATTAAGCTTGCTTTCTTGCATCATATGCCTCTACTAATGCTAGTAGCAGATTATTTACAAACAGTGTGGGCCTACACAGGTGGCGCCTCCATAGCCAGGTGGGCAGGAGCAGCAGTGCACAGCACACGCTTCTTGATTAGACCGGGGTTCAAGCCCGTGACCAGCAAATATGGAGGATGCGGAAAGGTCAGGGAATGACCACCGCATATCCCCCCCAGAGCAATATGGCCTTAGTTGCTAATGCTCCTAAAAACCAAACAACAACAACGGGGCCTGACGTAGCCCAGTGGTCAGGAGCATTCCTAGAGTGGACCGGGGTTCAAGCCTGTGACTACTAAATACGATAAATATTTGTATTGACGATTTATTGTAAACTCTACTGACTTGGTTGTCGTGCCGGAGTATAAACAGAAAAATAATAATAATAACAGCCTACACAGGTGAAGATTTTATACAATTTACTGTATAAAAAATCAGGCACTGTTCTTCTCATCCTGTAGAGTGGGAGTAGGGAGAAATTGAATATGTTGAATTTTTTCTGTATTTTTATGGACCTATTTATGAGACTGCTGGGATATCCATTCTTCCACAAGGTATGGTTTGAAGAACATATCCACATATGATTTTCACACTATTAGTAATAAACATATTTAGACTAAGATCGTTTAGGGCTAAAGCCTCAAGCAAGTTTAGACTATGTATAATATTAAGTGCAACAGCATCATTAATGATGCTATTGCACTTAATATATACATAATAAACATATTTTAAACTTTATAAATGTGAAGTGCTTTCATTTCATGTATTTAGTTAAACTGAACATGCTTGCAACATGCTGTTCAAACATTACACTAATATATTTTGTATATAAAGGCATGTGTGAAAGAGTTTTTAGAGATTGAGATACCAGAAATCTATCCAATACTAACTATGAGTTTTGTGATTTTATGATAACTGAAAGGAAGATGGGAGAGAAATCATTGCAACTAAAAGTAAATAAAGCATTTGGTTTGCAAGGAAACCATCTAGTTATCTTAAAAGAAGCAGCGATGGAGATAAACCTTTAGCTTCGATAAGGTGAGCATCCTTAGATTCAGGCAAAAAGTCCCGCAGTTTAGAGACAGATATCTCTCCTATTCAGAAAGCAGGTTGAAAGGTTCAAGTGAGCAATTATAGATAAATGGTGACTTCTGTGCTGCCATGGTAAATAATGCAGTCCGTAGTTAAAGAAGCAATACAACATCATCTGGTTTGAAATGGAGCTATAAGGCAATCAGAGCACAGATTTGTTAAGGGGGATTTGCTGGTTTGCAACAAGCCTGACAAACCTGATTAACTGCTATGACACTGTCACAAGGAAACTGGATGCAAAGAATAATTTTGACATCACTTATTCAATAAAGGTTTTTGTACAATCCAGATGAATGATCTATTATACATCACCAAAACTATTCTTGAATATACATTGATGAGCCAAAACATTATGACCACAGAGTCATTATGTAAATTGTTATGTACACACAGTACATCAAACCCTGCTGAAAATGGGGCTGCATAGCTGCAGGCCACTCCGAGTACTCATGCTAACCACGGTTCACCGGTGACAGAGGCTATAATGGGCACGCGAGCTTTGATATTGGACCTTGAGTGATTGGAAGAAGGTCATCTGGTCTGATGAATCACGTTTCCTGTTGCACCATGTGGATGGCCGAGTACCCGTGCGTCGTTTACCTGAGGAAGTGATGCCGCCTGGATGCACCGTGGGACGAAAACAAGCTGGTGGCGGCAGTGTCATGCTTTGGGCGATGTTCTGCTGGGATACCCTGGGTCCAGTCATCCGTGTGCCGGGCACTCTGACGTCTACCACCTACCTAAACATCACTGCTGACCAGGTACACCCTTTCATGGCAATGGCCTTCCCCTCTGGTGGTGTCGTCTTTCAGCAGGATAATGTGCTGTGCCACACCACTGGGACTGTTTGAGACTGGTTCATGGAACATGAGGAAGACTTCCAGGTATTGCCCTGTCCTCCAAATTCTGCAGACAACAATCCCATCAAGCATCTGTGGTTTGTGTTGGAACAGCAACTCTGATCTGTGACATCTCAACCACAGATCTTACAGAAATTAAAGGATCTGCTGGTTCATCATCATCATCAGCCATTTTCAATCCACTGCAGGATGAAGGCCTCTCCAGCAACTTTCCAGTTCCTTCTGTTTTGAGCACTGGCCATCCATTTACTACTCAAAAACTCATGAATTTCATCTATCCATCTCCACCTTTGTCTTCCAGGTTTTCTTCTAGCTCCTCTTGGGTACCATTCTGTTATTTTCTTAGTCCATCTGTCATCATGTCTTCGAGCTATGTGCCCTGCCCAAGACCATTTTAGTTCTTTAGTTTTGATAAGAATGTCCTTTACTTGAGTTTGCTGCCTAATCCATGTGTTTCTCTTCTTATCTCACAGTCTGATTCTCAATATAATTCGTTCCATTCTTCGCTGTGTAGTTCTTAGCTTCTCTTCCATTCTTTTGGTGAGTGCCCAAGTTTCACTTCCATAAGTCATGGTGGGGGGTATACATTGATTCATTAGTTTACGTTTCAGACAAACTGGGATATTGCTCTTCAGTATGTGACTATATTTCCTGAATGCTATCCATCCAAAATTTATTCTTCTCTTGACTTCCAGCCATTTATCATTATTACAGCTAATAACTTGTCCCAGATAAGTATATGACTCCACCTTTTCAATTACTGCTCCTTCAATCATTATTTCCCTTTCCGTGGCATACTTGTTCATCATTACTTTTGTTTTAGCCATATTCATCTTTAGTCCAAAATCCTTACTAACTGTGCATAACTGATTAAGATTTTCCTCTAATTCTTTGGGATCGTGGCTTATGACCACAATGTCATCTGCAAATCGTTATGTGTTACCAACACATAACCAGCGGATCTGCTGGTTATGTGTTGGTAACACATTTAGAAATCCTGTAGCATCCATGCCTCACCAGGTACGAGCAGTTTTGGCTGCACGTCGAGGACCAACATCATATTAAGTAAGTGGTCATAATGTTTTGGCTCATCAGTGTTTCATTCATGACACTGGGCTCAAATTTTGCATCTACAAAGATAAATCATATATCACTCAAGAAGTCTCAACTAGAATCTAGTTTATGATATTAACCAGATTTTACTAAGTTAACTTTTAAATACAAAATTAACTGTAGCTACACAAACTGACATAAATCATGATGTTATGAGTATAACAATAATATAAATAGTCACATTAGTTAATGTATGTCATTAGAGATGAAACAGAGCAGACAAAATGGTTGAATGCTCAGTGATACCAAATAAAAGGACTGTTCCAAGCACATGACTAATATGATTCTTGTGTCAGCACATAATATTAACTGCAGAAACAATAGACATTTCAGGCATTACAACAAAAAGCTAAGCATTAAAAAAAAAAAAAAAAAAAAAAAAACTTTCATTTTATTTTTGATAATATTTTTCTCCAATGTGCCTACTAGTTATAATAATACATGCATTATGGATATGATGCAATATCATCCGTTATGAAACCATCTGGGTTGTACCTAGTAAAAAAAATCTGGGTGTCTGCACTATGCATCAGTCTGAAATCACCGAAAGCAGTTGCTATCTAAAACAGGGCAAAGAAAAGCGAAAAAATGAAAGATCAAAACAGGGATGAGGGGGTGCATTTACCCTTTTGAGGGCATATTTTCCAGTACTGTGAGAACTGTGCAGAGTGAGTGAGTTCAGTTTCATAAAATTTCAATGCTCTGTAAAAACCATGTACACACATCTTTTTATGTATTAATTTATTCTTATGTTAACCTTAAAATCCAATACTGGAATGATATTATCAAAAATAACTGTTTGAAAACATCAGGAAACTTCAATTACCTGATGTCAAACTGATTTCATAGTGCAAAAACAAGCAGTGGAGTAGCTTGCCTACATTTTGTGAAGAGGTTCTGTGTATGAAAATACATAAGAATGTCATGGAATTGAAATCACAGCCTATATTTGCTTCCTGCTTTCACCAGATAAGTAACCTATTTTCCAAGACAAACCTCTCACTTGATAAAAAAGTTAAGTGTGTATGTCGGATAAACGACACACATTCAACTCAGTGAAATTATTAAAACATTAAAATTATTAAATGATTAATTTTCATGGCTGGTTTATATTTTTGCCCCAATGAGTATAAAAACTGGTTCAGTTGAGGTTATCTAAGAAAGAGAGAAATCACCCTGGTCTTAACACATTTGAAAATTGCAGACCAAAATGAATAACGCTGATATAAAAAAAAAAAAAAAAAAAAGAAATTGACATCATTAAGCCTTAAACAGATCAACTAAAGCTGCATGAAGAGGCAAAAGTTACCATTAACATTAGTAGAGGCATATGATGCAAGAAAGCAAGCTTATGCAGCATCACCCAAAAAAAAAAAAAAAAAAAAAAAAAAAACACTCCCCTTTCACCCCTCCATTCGTTCCAAATACCTGTCCAGCTCAGCCTTCAATTTATTTATGCTATCAACTTCCACAACAAAGGACACAAGTCTGTTCCACCAACCAACTACCCGCTGGCTAAAGGCAAACTTCCACACATCTATCCTACATCTGTGTTTCCTCAATTTGCTGATGCTATCGAGACAAGAACGTTTGCTGATGCTATCAAGGCAGTGTTAGGTGGGTCGGAAAACTGCTAGATTGGGGGATACAAAGACTAATAGATTAACAGTAGACACTGGCAGAGGTGAAAGTGATTCTTGCACTGCTTCTATTGGAATGAGCAGCAGCTTGGAAAATAAGATGCAGGATATTTCAGAGTCTGCTGGGAGTCATTGCGGTACAAGTAAACACATGGTTTGTGTTAGGGTAGCTAAGAAAAAGAACAGATGCATGTATGCTTGCGTGTGCACCAATGCTAGGAGTTTGGTAAATAAATTTGAGGTATTGCTCAAAGCATCAAAGGCAGATATTGTTGGGATAGCAGAGACGTCGTGTCACACAGATATAAGTAATGCAGAACTGGAATTTGGGGAGTACAAAGTCTACAGAAAGGACAGGAAGGGAGGAGGGGTTATGCTATTAGTTAAGAAACACATAAAATCCAAGGAAGTGAAGCCAGTCGACATCGCTGGACAGTGCAGTGTTGAGTCAGTTTGGTGTGACATAAGCATTGGGAGATCAAAATTGGGAGTAGGAGTGTACTATAGGCCTAATGACTCTGATGAGTATAATAAAAAACTGTACAGGGAAATAGAGTGGGCCAGTAAATCGGAGAGTCTTATAATGGGGGATTTAAATTTCCCAGATAGTGACTGGAATTTGTGGGTTGGTCACTCACACACTAGCAAGGCTTTTGTGAATTTATTGGATGATTGTTTTCTAAATTAGCATGTTCGGGAGGCAACTAGAGGGAGCAATACTCTTGATTTGATTATCAGTAGTGATTCTTCATTCTTCATGCATTAAGAATCTGCAGATACAGGAACCACTAGGTGGCAGTGATCACAGTGTGCTGAAGTAGGATTTATTCAAGGAGGTAACTACCATCAGAGGTCAAGGGAAGGATTATTGCTTTCGTAAAGGCGACTATGATGGTCTGAGACAGTATTTAAATTCTATACAGTGGGACCAACTGATGATGTTACCAACAGCAAACTCAAAATGGGAAGCATTGAAAGAACTTATCTTGGAAGCTACTAGGCTTTATATACCAACTAAGAAATATTGTTCAAGGTTCAGGCCTAAATGGATGTCAGATGAACTAATGAGACATATGGCAGAGAAGAAAAATGCATGGCATACCTATAAATTAACATGTGACACAGAAGCCTATGATAGATATAAGTTGATCTGTAACCAAGTTACAAAGGAGGTTAGGCAGGCGAAGGCAGATTACGAGAAATCTTTGACAAGGGATGCAAAGAAAAACAGCAAGGAGTTCTTTACTTATGTAAACTCTAGAAGGAAGGGGATGAATCAGATTGGTCCACTTGATATCGATGGTTCAACTGTTGATGATCCTGCTCAGGTAGCTAACAAACTAAATTATTATTTTGCATCTACATTCACACACGAGGAGTTATTCAGGAAGGGGAATGCCATAGATGAAGTAAACACTGGCAGCGAGCTAGATGATATTATAATAATTGAGAGTAAAGTGGAGGAGAAATTGTTGAAGATAAATACAAGAAAGGCACCTGGGGTGGATGGAATCTATCCAGTTATATTAAAGGAGGTAGCAAAGGAAGTAAGCAATCCGTTAGCCACAATTTTGAGAGCTTCCTTGGACTCAGGGGAGGTACCCACAGACTGGAGATGTGCAAATGTATCCCCAATTCACAAAGGAGGATCAAAGGCTGACACAAGTAATTATAGACCTGTGAGTAACTTCTATTCCAGGAAAATTAATGGAAGCACTGGTTAAAGAAGCACTGCAGGATCATCTTGACAAGACTTCAGTTATAGCTCAGACACAGAATGGTTTTGTTAAGGGAAGGTCTTGCCTGACCAATTTGACTGGATACTATGATGTAGTCACAAAAGAATTGGACGCAGGGAATAACTTTGATATTATATATTTGGATCTTAGAAAGGCTTTTGATACTGTTGCACACAGAAGACTGCTGCACAAATTGGAGCAGTGTGGCATTGGTGGCAAATTGTTGCTATGGATAAAGGGATGGTTGAGTGGCACAAGACAGAGTGGTAATTAATGGACTCTGCTCATCATAGACTAATGTTATTAGTGCAGTCCCTCAGGGTTCAGTGTTGGGTCCATAGTTGTTTTCTGTATTTATAAATAATATTGATGATGGTATATCAAGTATGTACGAGTTTGCAGACGATACAAAGGTTGGCACGGTTGTTAAGGACGCTACTGACGCTATGCTGCTGCAACAGTATCTGGAAAGGTTGAGCAGATGGGCTGAGAGGTGGCAAATGAGTTTAACATTGACAAATGCGAACTGTACCCTCGAAATGTAAGGAATATTGGATCTCGCCACGACATTCATCATAACCTCAAAAATCATCAATCATACTGCATGATGGAAGAGATAGGGAAGGGTTGGCCGGAACTTAGCTCTAGAGACTAAACATGGGTTCCACCACTTCAAGCCTCCAATAAGCAAAGTGGTGGTATTTCACCGGTTGATGAGAGTCATCTACCACCTAGTACTGCCTGGTAACATAGAGGGGCGGCATTCCGCCCCTCTATGTTACCGATTGGATACTATGATGCAGTCACAAAAGAACCGGATGCAGGGAATAACTTTGATATTATATACTTGGATCTTAGAAAGGCTTTTGATACTGTTGCACATGGAAGAGTGCTGCACAAATTGGAGCAGTGTGGCATTGGAGGCAAATTGCTGCTGGGGATAAAGGGGTGGCTCAGGGGGAGAAGACAGAGAGTGGTAATCAATGGACACTGCTCGTCGTAGACTAATGTTATTAGTGGAGTCCCTCAGGGCTCAGTGTTGGGTCCATTATTGTTTTCTGTATTCATAAATGATATTGATGAGGGTATATCAAGCTTAATGTCGAAGTTTGCAGACGATACAAAGGTAGGCAGGGTTGTCAAGGACACTACTGACACTATGCTGCTGCAACACAACAGGATCTGGAAAGGTTGAGCAGATGGGCTGAGAGGTGGCAAATGAAGTTTAAAATTGACAAATGTAAAGTACTACACATGGGAAACAGCAACCCCAGAGCAACGTATCAACTCTGTGGTACTACACTGACAGTGGTAGAGAATGAAAGGTACCTGGGGGTGGTTGTGTAGGCAGATATGAAGTTCTCTGAGCAGTGCACACGGGCGGCAAGAGTAGCTCATGGTGTATTGTCAATGATATATAGGAATTTTTCTAGCAGGGATAAGGAGGTGATTATTCCCTTGTATAAGGCAATGGTCAGGCCACACCTAGAGTACTGTATACAGGTCTGGAGGCCTCATTTCAAGAACGATGTAGAGCTGCTGGAACGAGTACAGAGAAGGGCAACAAGATTAGTGAATGGAACAAAGGAGTGCTCTTAAGAAGAAAGGCTTAAGTTTTGCAAATTGCAGTGTCTGGAGACTAGGCACCAGCGAGGTGATCTGATAGAGGTGTATAAAGCCTTGAATGGTTTGAGCATGCTCAATGCTGATGGGATTCTTCCTCTTGCTCAGAATAATCACCTGAGAGGGCATAAATTCAAATTGAGGAAAGACAGATGTAGGTTAGACGTGTGGAAATTTGCCTTTAGCCAGCGGGTGGTTGGTTGGTGGAACAGACTTCCACCCCTTGTCGTGGAAGTTGATAGCCTAAATAAGTTTAAGGCTCAGCTGGACAGGTATTTTGAACGAACAGAGGGGTGAATTGGAAGTGGTTTTTTTTTTTTTTTGGCTGATGCTGCATAAGCTTGCTTTCTTGCATCATATGCCTCTACTAATGCTAATTTGAATTTATGGCCTCTCAGGTGATTATTCTGAGCAAGAGGAAGAATCCTATCAGCATTGAGCATGCTCAAACATTCAAGGCTTTATAAACTTCTATCAGATCACCTCGCCGGTTGCTAGTTTCCAGACACTGTAATTTGCAAAACGTAAACCTTTCTTCGCAAGAGCAACCCTTCGTTCCATTCACTAATCTTGTTGCACTTCTATGTACTCGCGCCAGCAGCTCTACATCCTTCTTGAAATGAGGCCTCCAGACCTGTATACAGTACTCAAGGTGTGGCCTGACCATTGCCTTATACAAGGGAATAATCACCTCCTTATCCCTGCTAGAAAAATTCCTGTATATCATTGATAAGACACCATGAGCTACTCTTGCAGCCCGTCTGCACTGCTCAGATAACTTCATATCTGCCTGCACAATAACCTCCAGGTCCTTTAGATTCTCTACCACTGTCAGTGTAGTACCACAGAATTCATACATTGCTCTGGGGTTGCTGTTTCCCATAAGTAGTACTTTACATTTGTCAAGGTTAAACTTCATTTGCCACCTCTCAGCCCATCTGCTCAACTTTTCCAGATCCCATTGCAGCAGCATAGCATCAGTAGTGTCCTTAACAACCCTACCAACCTTTGTATTGTCTACAAACTTGGACATTAAGCTTGATATACCATCATCAATATTATTTATAAATACAGAAAACAATAATGGACCCAACACTGAACCCTGAGGGACTCCACTAATAACATTAGTCCACGATGAGCGGTACATCGATTACCACTTTCTGTCTTCTCCCCCTCAACCACCCCTTTATCCATAGCAGCAATTTGCCTCCAATGCCACACTGCTCCAATTTGTGGAGCAGTCTTCCATGTGCAACAGTATCAAAAGCCTTTCTAAGATCCAAGTATATAATATCAAAGTTATTCCCTGCATCCAGTTCTTTTGTGACTGCATCATAGTATCCAATCGGTAACATAGAGGGGCGGAACGCCGCCCCTCTATGTTACCAGGCAGTACTAGGTGGTAGATGACTCTCATCAACTGGTGAAATACCACCACTTTGCTTATTGGAGGCTTGAAGTGGTGGAAACCATGTTTAATCTCTAGAGCTAAGTTCCGGCCAACCCTTCCCTATCTCTTCCATCATGCAGTATGATTGATGATTTTTGAGGTTATGATGAATGTCGTGGCGAGATCCAATATTCCTTACATTTCGAGGGTACAGCTCTAAAACGGTGTTCGCAGGCCGGCCGCTAGTTAGTACACCGGACTGAACCTATTGATAACTCTCTAGGAAGCTTCCGGATCAGCTAGTGTATAATCTTGCTACCTCTACTCTGCCAGATAGTGACTGGAGGGAGTCCGAGTAGTGTGTATGCGGGGAGCATTGTCGAGGCCACGTTATGTCAAGGATCTGGGTATATTCTTACCACATGTACGCCATATCCAAAAATTTCATTACTTCATACAGCATGTCCCACCCACTTTTTCTTACTATTGAATACACCATGAATTGTCAAAATAATAGAGCAAGCTTATCTGCGAAAAGATCTAAACCTCCCAAGGACTTCCTAATTCATTTCACAAATATACGTGGTCTCAATTCTAATCTCAACAATGTCCATTTCCACTTGCAGTCTTCCAAACCCCATGTACTTTTTCTGACTGAATCTCAGTTATCAGTTGATTCAACTACTGCTCATCTCAGATGTCCAAATTATTTGCTGTATGATTCCTTTAGCCTCAAAGGTGGTACTTGTGCATATGTCCGTTCTGGTATTCCCTGTCAGAGACTTGGCAATTTGGAATCTCCTCTCTTTGATCTTCTCTGGCTTAAAATTTCTCTACCTCATTGTGTAAAATTCATCTGTTGTCTCTACCGTTCTCCCAACTCCACTAATCACTTGGAGCTCTTTGACTTCCTCTCTTTGCAACTTGACTTTCTCCACTCCAACTTTCCTAACAGTGAGGTAATTTTCCTTGGTGATTTTAACGTTCACAACTCCAGCTGGCTTCCGTTTTCTAGTCACACCGACCCAGCAGGTCGAGATGCTGAGGCTTTTGCAATTACTAATGACCTAGCACAGATTGTTCATTTACCTACAAGAATACTGGACAATCCTAATCATACAGCCAAACGCTTGATCTTTTTCTCACAAACAACCCTTCTAAGTACAACGTCGAAGTGAGAGGTCCTTTAGGCACTTCAGATCACAACTTGGTGATTGTCTCTTCTCCAATGGAACCTTTATCTCATGGCTATTCCCAACCTCGTATTGTTTGGCATTACAAGAACGCAAAATGGGATGACCTGCGAGACTTCTTTTCTTCTTTTCCCTGGTCTGATTACTGTTTCAAAACTTCTGATGTCAACGTTTGCTCAGATCGTGTCAGTGAAATTATTCTTGCAGGAATGGAATCCTTTATCCCACACTCCACTTTAAAATCTCATCCTTTATCTAAACCTTGGTTTTCCAATAAATGTGCTAAGGCTGTCCAAGAGAAGAACGTTGCATATCGTAATTGGCTTGTTTCTAATTCTTCAGTTTCATTTTCTGCCTACACCAAAGCTCGCAACAATTGTAAAGGAGTTATTAATCAGTCCAAACTAGAGTTTGAACAGGCTAAGAGTAGAAAACTTGCTTCCTGCCCTAATGGTAGCCAAGCATTCTGGTCTCTTGCCAAAGCTATTGGCTGCAACTTTTGCCCATCTCTGCTCCCACCTCTGTCCAAACCAGATGGTTCTGTTGTCACTTCAGCCAAGGATAAAGCTGACCTGCTAGCATCCCATTTTTCTTCGAGCTCATGTATTAATGATCTTGGTAAAACACCTCCCACCATTCCTAACACGCTCCATTCAATGCCTCCTGTGGTCTTCCGTCAAAAGGATATCAGAAGGATTTTGATGAATCTTGATGCTAAGAAAGCTCCAGGTCCTGATGGTATTTCTCCACTTGTTCTCAAAACCTGTGCTCCTGAACTTACTCCTATTCTTTGCCGCCTTGTTTCACTTTCTTATTCCAAAGGTGTTTTTCCTTCTGCTTGGAAATTTGCTCATATCCATTGCCAACAGTTCCTAAAAAGGGTGACAAATCCCTCCCATCCAATTATCGTCCCATTGCAATTACTTCTACTCTTTCTAAAGTAATGGAGAAATCAATTAACCGCCAACTCTTAAACTACCTAGAAACCTTCCGTCTGATCAACGATCGCCAGTATGGATTCCGTCAGTGTCGATCCACTGGTGATATTCTGGCTTATGTTACCCATTTATGGACTAATTCAATGGAAAGGTTCGGTGAAACACAAGTAGTTGCTCTTGACATCTCAAAGGCTTTTGATCGTGTTTGGCATAAAGGTCTTCTAAACAAGCTTCCATCTTATTGTTTGCCAACTGTTTTTAGTAATTGGTTATCCAGTTTTCTTTCTGATCGCTCACTGAGGGTGATGGTAGATGGCTCTCTGTCTTCTAACTTCTCCACTAATGCCGGTGTCCCCCAAGGTTCAGTTCTTTCCCCCACTCTTTTCCTCTTGTATATCAATGACCTTCTTCCATTGACTGGAAATCCAATCCATAGTTTTGCCGATGATAGCACATTGCATTCAACTTTCCATTTTGAGAAACCTTGTCCAGCTCAATCAGCTTCAAGTTCTCGAAAATCTGCTGCCAATTCCTTAAATGCCGATCTTCAGGTAATTCTCCAGTGGGGCAAAGACAACTTAGTTGATTTCAACCCTTCTAAAACTCATCTTGTCTTATATCTCACAAAAAGGATTCTTCTGCTCCTATGCTTATCTTTAGTGACACTCCGATTTCTAGGCAAAATGATATATCTCTTTTGGGGATTACCCTGACTTCTAATCTCTCTTGGCACAAGCACATTACAAATATTGCTTCCTCTGCATCTAAAAAACTTCGTTTTCTCTTTCGCTCTCGGCGTTACTTTTCTCCCAAACAGCTGCTCGCTCTGTATAAATCGCAAATCCGCCCTGCCATGGAATATTGTTCCCACATCTGGGGTGGTGCCCCCAAAACCTCTCAGGCTTCTTGATTCCATTCAGAAGAGGGCAGTTAGGTTAATTAATGATTCATCTCTAACAGAGTCTCTCCACTCGCTTTCTCATAGACGCACTGTTTCTGCTGCATGCCTCTTCTACAGATACTTCCATGGGCACTGTTCTTCTGAATTGGCTTCTATAATTCCCGCTCTCTCTTTCAAAACAGTCCGAACACGTGCCGCCACCAGCCAACATTCATTTACTGTCCAACTTCAAACCCACAGAACCAACTTTTCATCTTCCTCATTTATTCATTCAACTGCCGTTTTCTGGAACAACCTTCCTTCATACGTATTTCCTGAAAATTACAATCTACAGAAGTTCAAGTCCAGAATCAACAAATATCTTCTTTCGTCTTCTCAACCTCCAACCCAAGCACGGTACTAAGTACTATACCTCTCGTGTTTGGGGTTCTCATTAAAAAAAAAAAAAAAAAAAAAAATCAAATTGGTCAGGCAAGACTTCCCCTTAACAAAACCATGCTGTGTCCGAGCTATAAATGAAGTCTTGGAACAGAAGTTAAACTCACAGGTCTATAATTACTTGTGTAGCCTTTGATCCTCCTTTGTGAATTGGGGTCACATTTGCACATCTCCAATCTATGGATACCTCCCCTGAGTCCAAGGAAGCTCTCGTGATTATGGCTAAGGGTTTGCTTACTTCCTTTGCTGCCTCCTTTAATATAACTGGATAAATCCCATCCACCCCAGGTGCCTTTCTTGTCTTTATCTTCAACAATTTCTCCTCCACTTTACTCTCAGTTATTACAAGATTATCTAGTTTACTGCCAGAGTTGAATACACCTCAGGCATTCCCCTCGCTGAATAACTCCTCGTGTGAATGTCGATGCAAAATATTGATTTAGTTTGTTAGCTACCTGAGCAGGATCATCAACAGTTGAACCATCGATATCAAGTGGACCAATCTGATTCATCCCCTTACTTCTAGAGTTTACATAAGTAAAGAACTCTTTGCTGTTTTTCTTTGCATCCCTTGTCAAAGTTTTCTCGTAATCTGCCTTCGCCTGCCTAACCTCCTTTGTAACTTGGTTACAGATCAACTTATATCTATCATAGGCTTCTGTGTCATGTGTTAATTTATATGTATCCCATGCATTTTTATTCTCTGACATATGTCTCATTAGTTCATCTGACATCCATTTAGGCCTAAACCTTGAACAATATTTCTTAGTTGGTATGTAAAGCCTAGTAGCTTCCAAGATAAGTTCTTTCAATGCTTCCCAGTTTGAATTTGCTGTTGGTAACATCATCAGTTGGTCCCACTGTATAAAATTTAAATACAGTCTCAGACCATCGTAGTCGCCTTTACAAAAGCAATAACCATTCCCTTTACCCCTGATGGTAGTTACCTCTTTGAGTAAATCCCACTTCAGCACACTGTGATCACTGCCGCCTAGTGGTTCCTCTATCTGCAGATTCTTCATGCGTGAAGAATCACTACTGATAATCAAATCAAGAGTATTACTCCCTCTAGTTGCCTCCTGAACATGCTGTTGTAGAAAACAATCATCCAATAAATCCACAAAAGCCTTGCTAGTGTATGAGTGACCAACCTACAAATTCCAGTCAATATATGGGAAATTAAAATCCCCCATTATAAGACTCTCTGATTTACTGGCCCACTCTATTTCCCTGTACAGTTTCTTATTATACTCATCACAGTCATTAGGCCTATAGCACACTCCTACTCTCAATTTTGATCTCCCAATGCTTATCTCATACCAAACTGACTCGACACTGCACCGTCCAGCGATGTCGAATGGCTTCACTTCCTTGCATTTTATGTGTTCCTTAACTAATAGCATAATCCTTCCTATCCTTTCTGTAGACGTTGTTCTCCCCAAATTCCAGTTCTGCATTCCTTATATCTGTGTGACACCACGTCTCCGATATCCCAACAATATCTGCCTTTGATGCTTTGAGCAATACCTCAAATTCATCAAATTTATTTACCAAACTCCTAGCATTGGTGTTCACGCAAGTATACATGCACCTGTTCTTTTTCTTAGCTACCCTAACACAACCCATGTGTTTACTTGTTCCGCAATGACTCCCAGCAGTCTCTGAAATATCCTGCATCTTGTTTTCCAGGCTTCTGCTCATTCCAATAGAAGCAGTGCAAGAATCAGTTTCACCTCTGCCAGTGGCTACTGTTAATCTATTAGTCCTTGTATCCCCCCAGGCTAGCAGTTTTCCGACCCACCAGCACTGCCTCGATAGCATCAGCAAATATTCTTGCACCCTTTCTATTTAAGTGTATCCCATCCCTGTAAAAGCAGTCCCTTCTGTTAACAAGTACAGACCAGGCTGAAAAAAATTCTACCCCTTGAGCCTCGCACAATCTTTCCAGGGCTGAATTAATCGACAAGGCTCTCATCATATACTCCCTCCTATCGTGTCTGGGCAGAATTGCAGCCACTTTCAAATTCAACCCTAATTCATGGCTTTTTTTCAACAGTGATCTGTACTTGTTAAGTAATTCTGCCGGTCTCCTACTCTTAGTACAACTATATCACCTTTTGTGCCCTTAAAAGATGATATCCGCTCACAACGTCATCAACCTTTGCTCCTGGCAGACATACCCTGGTCCTGTTCCACCTATCCTTTTTACAAAGATGTTCCCCGTTTCCCCTGACAACAGAGTCACCAACAACTACTAGTTCCTGTGGGACCAGCGCATACTGCCTTGGGGGTTGCCGCTGTGTTGTGTGATGACCAAGTGCAAGCTCTGGCGTTGATGTGGGCAGCTGAGAGCTTGATGAGCCCCTCAATTTAGATCCTTCGAGGGCATCCACCCTGTCCTTCAAGCTCTCATATAAGCCCATAACAACGCTGAGTTGTCGCCTAATTTCATTACACTCCTTGTACCGTGCACACACAAAGACAGCCCACATGGCAATATCATGTCCCGTACCCGATTGCTCCACAAACATCATGCAAGCAGTGCATTTTAAAAGGCTGTGATTCAGAGGTCAACTGCCCCCCTCAGTTCTCCTCTGAGCCACAGCACTCCCATTGGCTTGAGCCTTTTGCTTTGCTGCTCTGGTCTGAGTCGTGATTTTGATTTAATTTCAATTAAATTTCAATACAAAATTATAACCCTAAACTTGTATCCCAACACAGTTATAACGCTATATATATTTTCAGTATCAAATATCTACGAGTTCCGTTTATATAACTTCCGTATCAAGTTATGTATTAATTAATTATGTTACATTTTGTAATCTAAGTCCTTATATGTATTTAGTTAAAAGTACAATTTAATTGACAACAAAGTTTAACAAATTTAATAGATTTTGCTGATTAATTGAAAACATTATATTATATACTATACTAACGCTATCTAGTTCGGGATATAACGCTGTATCGTATAACAATGGCGCAAGTTATGAACGGTAACTCTGCAGACACTTAAATATTAATTAACTTCCAAATCTCGCTGTCTCAATTCAGAATAAACTAACGATCCTGACTAGGTCTATAAGCTACTTATAGAAAATAATTTGATGTATCAATTGGTCAATAAAGCGGCTAAATATGGCTAAAAAACTTCTCGTTCTGCAGAGCTGCAACTTGTAACACGTGGATATGATACCCTTACCAATACTTTCATGCAATTACAAGGCCATGTAAAGAATAAATACACCAGATTAATCAAAAAATCACAGAAAGTTATTTGGAATTAATCAGAAAGTTATTTGTGTACTATTTCTACTAAAAAATGCAGGCGCCTGGAAAGCAAGGTGTCGGGGATTTCAACTCCAACGGTGAGTCATCACAGAAAAAGCAGATGGCTGCATTACAGTAACTAACTTGCATGTACACTACTGCTAACAGAATAGTAAATAAATTTGATGAATTTGAATCACTCATTAAGTCATCAAATGCAGACATTGTAGGGATACTGGAGATGTGGTGTCAATCATAACGGTTGCAAAATTTTAGTATGGGGAGTAGAATATTAGCATTAGCATTAGTAGAGGCATTTGATGCAAGAAAGCAAGCTTATGCAGCATCAGCAAAAAAAAAAAAACCCACTTCCACTTCACCCCTTTGTTCGTTCAAAATTTTTAGCATTAGCATTAGTAGAGGCATTTAATGCAAGAAAGCAAGCTTATGCAGCATCAGCCAAAAAAAAAAAATAAATAAATAAAAAATAACCACTTCCACTTCACCCCTCTGTTCGTTCAAAATACCTGTCCAGCTGAACCTTAAACTTATTTAGGCTATCAACCTCCACCACAAGGGATGGCAGTCTGTTCCACCAACCAACCACCCGCTGGCTAAAGGCAAATTTCCGCACGTCTATCCTACATCTGTCTTTCCTCAATTTGAATTTATGCCCTCTCAGGTGATTTTTCTCAGCTAGAGGAAGAATCCCATCAGCATTGAGCATGCTTAAACCATTCAAGGCTTTATACACCTCTATCAGATCACCTCGCTGGTGCCTAGTCTCCAGACACTGTAATTTGCAAAACTTAAGCCTTTCTTCGTAAGAGCACCCCTTTGTTCCATTCACTAATCTTGTTGCCCTTCTCTGTACTCGTTCCAGCAGCTCTACATCCTTCTTGAAATGAGGCCTCCAGACCTGTATACAGTACTCTAGGTGTGGCCTGACCATTGCCTTATACAATGGAATAATCACCACCTTATCCCTGCTGGAAAAATTCCTGTATATCATTGACAATACTCCATGAGCTACTCTTGCAGCCCGTCTGCACTGCTCAGAGAACTTCATATCTGCCTGCACAACCACCCCCAAGTCCCTTTCATTCTCTACCACTGTCAGTGTAGGACCACAGAGTTGATACGTTGCTCTGGGGTTGCTGTTTCCCATGTGTAGTACTTTACATTTGTCAATGTTAAACTTCATTTGCCACCTCTCAGCCCATCTGCTCAACCTTTCCAGATCCTGTTGCAGCAGCATAGTGTCAGTAGTGTCCTTGACAACCCTGCCAACCTTTGTATCATCTGCAAACTTGGACATTAAGCTTGATATACCATCATCAATATCATTTATAAATACAGAAAACAATAATGGACCCAACACTGAGCCCTGAGGGACTCCACTAATAACATTAGTCCACGATGAGCAGTGTCCATTGATTACCACTCTCTGTCTTCTCCCCCTCAACCACCCCTTTATCCATAGCAGCAATTTGCCTCCAATGTCACACTGCTCCAATTTGTGTAGCAGTCTTCCATGTGCAACAGTATCAAAAGCCTTTCTAAGATCCAAGTATATAATATCAAAGTTATTCCCTGCATCCAGTTCTTTTGTGACTGCATCATAGTATCCAATCAAGTTGGTCAGGCAAGACTTCCCCTTAACAAAACCATGCTGTGTCTGAGCTAAAACTGAAGTCTTGTCTAAATGATCCTGCAATGCTTCTTTAACCAGTGCCTCCATTAATTTTCCTGGAACAGAAGTTAAGCTCACAGGTCTATAATTACTTGTCAACCTTTGATCCTCCTTTGTGAATTGGGGTCACATTTGCACATTTCCAGTCTATGGGTACCTCCCCTGAGTCCAAGGAAGCTCTCATAATTATGGCTAAGGGTTTGCTTACTTCCTTTGCTGCCTCCTTTAATATAACTGGATAGATCCCATCCACCCCGGGTGCCTTTCTTGTGTTTATCTTCAACAGTTTCTCCTCCACTTTACTCCCAGTTATTTCAAGATTCTGTAGCTTACTGCTAGAGTTGAATACACCTCTGGCATTCCCCTTGCTGAATAACTCCTCATGTGTGAATGTCGATGCAAAATATTCACTTAGTTTGTTAGCTACCTGAGCAGGATCATCAACAGTTGACCCATCAATATCAAGTGGACCAATCTGATTCATCACCTTCCTTCTAGAGTTTACATAAGTAAAGAACTCTTTGCTGTTTTTCTTTGCATCCCTTGCCAAGGATTTCTCGTAATCTGCCTTCGCCTGCCTAACCTCCTTTGTAACTTGGTTGCATATCAACTTGTATCTATCATAGGCTTCTGTGTCATGTGTTAATTTGTAAGTATCCCATTCATTTTTCTTCTCTGCCATATGCCTCATTAGTTCATCTGACATCCATTTTGGCCTAAACCTTGAACAATATTTCTTAGTTGGTATGTAAAGCCTAGTAGCTTCCAAGATAAGTTCTTTGAATGCTTCCCATTTTGAATTTGCTGTTGGTAACATCATCAGTTGGTCCCACTGTATAGAATTTAAATACTGTCTCAGTCCATCGTAGTCGCCTTTACGGAAGCAATAACCCTTCCCTTTACCCCTAATGGTAGTTACCTCTTTCAGTAAATCCCACTTCAGCACACTGTGATCACTGCCACCTAGTCGTTCATTTATCTGCAGATTCTTAATGTATGAAGAATCACTGCTGATAATCAAATCAAGAGTATTACTCCCTCTAGTTGCCTCCCGAACATGCTGATGTAGAAAACAATCATCCAATAAATCCACAAAAGCCCTGCTAGTGTGTGAGTAACCAGCCCCCAAATTCCAGTCAATATCAGGGAAATTAAAATCTCCCATTATAAGACTCTCTGATTTACTGGCCCACTCTATTTCCCTGTACAGTTCCTTATTATACTCATCAGAGTCATTAGGCCTATAGTACACTCCTACTCTCAATTTTGATCTCCCAATGCTTATGTCACCCCAAACTGACTCAACACTGCACTGTCCAGCGATGTCGACTGGCTTCACTTCCTTGGTTTTTATGTGTTTCTTAACTAATAGCATAACCCCTCCCCCCTTCCTATCCTGTCTATCCTTTCTGTAGACGCTGTACTCCCCAAATTGCAGTTCTGCATCCCTTATATCTGTGTGACACCACGTCTCTGATATCCCAACAATATCTGCCTTTGATGTTTTGAGCAATACCTCAAATTCATCAAATATATTTACTAAACTCCTAGCATTGGTGTACACGCAAGTATACCTGCACCTGTTTCTATTCTTAGCTACCCTAACACAACCCATGTGTTTACTTGTACCGCAATGGCTCCCAGCAGTCTCTGAAATACCATGCATCTTGTTTTTCAGGCTTCTGCTCATTCTAATAGAAGCAGTGCAAGAATCTCTTTCACCTCTGCCAGTGGCTACTGTCAATCTATTGGTCTTTGTCTCCCCCCAAGCTAGCAGTTTTCCGACCCACCTAACACTGCCTTGATAGCATCAGCAAATATTCTTGCACCCTTTCTATTTAAGTGTATCCCATCCCTGTAGAAGCAATCTCTCCTGTTAACAAGTACAGTCCAGGCTGAAAAAAATTCTACCCCTTGAGCCTTGCACAATCGTTCCAGGGCCGAATTGATCGACAAAGCTCTCATCATATACTCCCTCCTATTGTGTCTGGGCAGAATTGCAGACACTTTCAAATTCAACCCTAATTCTCGGCTTTTGTTCAACAGTGACCTGTACTGATATGTAAAGAAAGGGCAGTGGGATAAGAATGGGGAGGGGCAATGTTCTTAGTTAAAAATTATATATTATTATTATGCCATATGGTGCTGTTGTTGTTGTTGTTGTTGCTTGGGTTTTATTGGCGCACTAGCGGCTAAAGTTATAATGCGCCAAAACCTGCCATATGGTGCAAGGAAGTCTGAGGCTTATACCACACCAGCCAAAAAAAAAATTTCTGAACTACCTTGAGAGCGAGACAGAGAGAGAGAAATAAAAGGGAATCACCAAAGAAGAGAAGAATAATGATACCCAGCTCAGGACCCTGGGTGTGCCAAGCCCATACTCACCAGATGTGAGCCCCTGGAGTTATATATATCTAACAAAGTGCATCCAGTTGATATGGGTGTCCTGTACAATGGTGAGTCACTTTGGTATGACATAAGCACTGGAAAAACAAAAATTACAGAATTGTCAGTTAGCCTAATTACTGTGATGAGTATAGACAAAAAACTACACAGACAAGTCGAGTGGGACAGTAAATCATATTCTCTTATAATGGAAGATTTTAACTTTCCACATATTGACTGAAACTTGTACGTTGGTCATTCACAGACAAGCGAGACTTTAGTGCATTTATTTACTGACTGTTTTCTAAATCAGCATGTTAGAGAGGCAACAAGAGGGAGTAATACTCTTGATCTGATTATCAAGAGTGATTACTGATGCATTAAAAACCTACACATAAAAGAACCACCAGGTGGCAGTGATCAAAATATAATGATTTTGAATTTACTTATAGATGTAACTATAATCAAGGGTAAAGAGAAGGACTTTTGCTTTTGTAAAGTTCACTACAGTGGCCTCAAACAGTTTTAAAATTCAGTACAGTGGGACCAACTTGATCATGTTCCCAACAACAAATTCTAAATGGAAAGCATTCAAGGAAGAAATAAAAGCTACTCAGTAATTTCATACCAACTAAGAAATACTATTCAAGACTTAAACCGAAATAGATATCAGATAAACTAATGAGACTGGTAGCAGATAAGAAAAATATACGAATGAACATAAATTATCCAGTGACACAGAAGATTACAGTAGATATAAACTACTCTACAATCCCAGATATTGAAAGGAATTTGTGGTTTGGTCACTTGCACACTATAAAGACTTTTGTGGATTTATCGGATGATTATTTTATACAGCAGCATGTTCAAGAGGCAAATAGACAGAGTAATACTCTTGATCTGATTATCGGCAACGATTATTCATGCATCAAGAATCAAAAGATAGAGGAACCACTTGGTGGCAGTGATCACAGTATACTGATGTGGGATTTACTTAAAGATGTAACTACCATCAAGAGTAAAGGGAAGGGATTTTATTGTTGTAAAGGTACCTACAATGGTCTCAGACAGTTTTTAAATTCTACAGTGGGACCAACTGATGATGTTACCAACAGCAAATTCTAAATGGGAAGCACTCAAGGCATAAATCTTGGACGCAATTAGGCTTTTCATACCAACTAAGAAATACTGTTCAAGGTTTAGGCCTAAATGGATGTCAGATGTACTAATGAGACTCATGGCATAGAAGAAAAATGCATAGGATGCAAATAAATTATCATGCGACACAGAAGCCTATGGCAGATATAAACTAGTCTGTAATCAAATCACAAAGGAGGTTAGGCAAGCTAAGGCAGATTACGAGAAATCCTCAACAAAGAATGGAAGGCAAAGACTTCTTTACTTATGTAAACTCTAGAAGGAAGGGAATGAATCAGATTGATCCACTCGATACTGATGGTTCGGCTGTTGATGATTTTGCTCTTGTGTTATGTTTGTTGTTATTTGGTTTTTAGGAGCATTAGCAATCCAAGGACATGCGGTGGTCATTCCCTGACCTTTCTGCATCCTCCGTATTTGGTGGTCAAGGGCTGTAACCCCGGTCTAATCAAGAAGCGTGTGCTACGCACTGCTGCTGCTGCCCACCTGGATATGGAGGCACCGATTCTGCTCTTGTAGCTAACAAACAATGAGTATTTTGCATCATCTACATTCACACACGAGGAATTCTGTTTGAAGTGGAGGCCAGAAGTTTTTCAAACTAAATGATTAACTAAAACTAACTGGGAACTAAATGATTTTGTAATAACCAAGAGCAAAGTGGAGGAGAAATTGGTGAAGTTAAAAATAAGAAAGCACCTGGGGTGGATGGAATCTATCCAATTATATTAAAGGAGGCAGCAAAGGAAATAATTAAACCCCTAGTCATGATTATGAGAGCATTCTTGGATTCAGTGGAGGTCCCCATGGACTGGAGATGTGGAAATGTATTCCCAATTTAGTAAGGCGGATTAAAGGGTGACAAGTAATTATAGACCCATTAGTTTAACTTTTGTTCCAGGGAAAATAATGGAGTCACTGGTTAAAGAAGCATTGCATGATCATCTAGACAAGACTGCAGTTATATTTCAGACACAGCATGGGTCTGTTAAAGGGAAGCCTTATCTAACCAATTGCTTGGATATTACAATGTGGTCTCAAAGAAACTGGATGCAAAAAATAATTTTGATATCATATACATGGATTTCTGAAAGCTTTTCATACTTTTGAGCACATGGAAAACTGCTGTACAAATTGAAGGAGTGCTGCACTAAGGGAATGTTGCTGCTATGGATACAGGGATGGTTGAATGGGAGAAAACAGAGTGGTAATTAACTGACAGCTCTTCGTGGACTAATATTATTAGTGGAGTCACCAGAATTCAGTGTTGGGCTCACTGTTGTTTTCTATATTTATCAATGATACTGATGAAGGTATACCAGCTTAATGTCCAAGTTAGCATTAGCATATGATGCAAGAAAGCATGCTTAATAGAGTGACAGACAAAAAAAAAAAAAAACTTCCCATTTCATCCATCCATTCACTACAAAACTTTGTCTAGTTTTTCCTTGAATTTATTTAAGCTAACACCTTCCATAAAGACAGATGGAAATTTGTTCCAGCAATCAACTACCCGCTGGCAATAGGAAAATTTCCACAAATCTATCCTACAACTGTCTTTCCTGAATTTCAATTTTAAGGCCTTATACACCTCAATAAGATCACCTCGCAAGTGCCTAGTCTCCAGATGTGCAATTTGCAGAACTTAAGCATTTCTTGGTAAGAAGATTTCTTCGTCCCCCTCACCAATCTTGTTGCCGTTCTCTGTACTCATTCTAGAAACTCTACATTCATCCAGGCCTCCAGACCTGTCCGCAGTACTCAAGGTGTGGCCTGACCATTGCCTTATACAAAGGGATAATCACCTCCTTTTCCCTACTAGCAAAATTCCTGCATATCATTGACAAGACCCCCCATAACCTGCTCTGGCAGCCTGTCTTGCACTGTTCAGAAAACTTCATATGTGACTGGACAATTACTCCCAAGTCTTCTTCATTTTCTACCACCCTCAGTGTAGTACCACAGAGTTGGTACATTTCTCTGGAGTTACTGCTACCCATATGCAGTAATTTGCATTTGTCAATGTTAAACTTCAGTTGCCACTTCTCAGTGCATATGCCCAACTTTTCTAGGTCCTGTTGTAGTAGCATACTGCCACTGCTATAATTTACAACTGCCTACCTTTGTATCATCTGCAAACTTGGACATTAAGCCTGATATACCTTCATCAATATCACTGATAAATATTCCAAAACAACAATGGGCAAAACACCGAACCCTAGGGGGCAAGGTCAAGGTATATTTGTTTAATTGTGGTCTCCAGGATTTCCCTATATACCACTGTAGCATCTGAAAAGGCAAAAAGCCAAGGCCTGAAAATGTAAGTATGTAAGTGTGTTGTTATGTTGAGTGCTGGCACCAGGCGACTGCTGCCTGGAGGCCATGGACACCAGGTCCTGACTCCCAATCTTGGTTACGGGGAGCTGCGCCAGGGTCTAATTTCTACCTGAGATATCATGCAAATCTGGCAGCCCCAAATTTTGAACTGAAAGGAATATAGGAAATAGAAGGTTTAGTTAGGGAGATAGGAGGGGAGGGGAGGGAAGGCAAATAGAAGGGGAAGAAGAAGACATACCTGAAAAATGAAGTTAGGAAAGAAAGTTTAAAGAGCAAGGCAGAGAACCCATCAAATTTTTTTTTTTTTTTTTTTTTGATTTGGTAGTTATTGGCGCATCGGCTTCTGTGGCCATATTGCACCTCCCAAGGTTTTTGCAGTACTTTGATCCAAGCCCGAGGCGGGAATCGAACCCAAGACCTTTGGGTTGCCGGGCAGGTACTTTACCCACTCGGCTAGCCCGGTCGGCAACCCATCAAATAATTATTTACATAGGCATGTCACACTTAAGTTTACAAAGTAGTACCACTACCACAGCAGGCCCAAACTAGCTTACCAGTACACCAATTAGCCATTTAAAAAAAAAAGAAAAAACTGTATGTACCAAATACAAAAAACTATTTACATTTATACAAGCATGATTAATACTCAGCGGAGTGAATATCACCAACAACAAACTCCACAACCAAGTCTGCAATCTAGTCGTAACAAAGCTCCATCATTTCAACAATCCGCAAACAGAAAGTTCTACACCAAAACAGTAAAAAAGTAAAGTGCAGCCATTATCAACCCACTGCAGGATGGAAGCCTCCTCAACAATTCATGCTGAGAGAAATGGACCATAATCTGCCACGCTGGTCCAGTGCGGGTTGGCAGATCGAATGTATTCAGCAGTCAGGGGCTTGAACCCCGGTCTACTCAAAGAGCGTGTGCTACTGCACTCCCGCTCCTGCCCACTCGGCTACGGAGGCTGTACACACAGTTGCAAAAGGCACAGAGTGAAAGACAAAATGTCATTACACCAATGTGCTAATTATCAATAACTTAGGTTTAGTTATTATTATGATTTCGTATATTCAATAACCATTTTCCTACAATTGAACAATTTCTCTGCAAAGTCAGAAAATGCCACGAAGTTTTCTCTACAAACAATAAATCTTGGAACATCATTAGGCATTGATACTTGTTAACAAATGCAATTCATTCTTAATATCACAAAAGTTAAATAGTTGAAAATGAGGTGCCCTACCATTTCAGGAGCATCACAATGACAGAGGAAAGTTAGCCGAACCCAATGAATATGATTTATAATTCAGGGTCCCATGACCTGTAATTAGAAAGGTTACAAAAAGACCTGGGTTAAACCAGCCAAGCTTGTTTTCATATTCAGAGAACACAGGAAGAAATCTATTGATGATTCTACCAAGATTAGAGTCAATCAATGAATTCTGCCATTTAATAACAACAATTCGAAGTCTTTTAATATCCTCTTTCTTCTGCAGCTCCAAATTATAAGTATAATTACCTACACTAGCAAGGAGAGCTTTTCGATGATGATATAGTAAATATTTCAGAATTACTTAAAAATGAATGGTAACTATATGACATAGGACCTGCAATGCAGCAGTAGACACTGTTATACATGATCGACTTACAGCTAGCAAGAAAAAACACTGTGCTTGAACAAGATATTTTTTGACCGTACAATAATTAACCCTGGAGCCCCAAGCTCCAGCAGCATAACAAACAATGGGTATAAACATACATGAATGATATTTTAAGTGTGGAGGGTTTAATACCCCACACAGCCCTAGTAATTCTGATGATTTTGCTAGTCACAATTTTAATTGCTAGTCACAATTCTATAAAACATATTTGGCTTGCCAAAACATATTTGGCAAGTTAATACAAACATCGAAAAATAAACCAAGGTATTTATAAGATCTTGTAATTTTGATTGACTCCCCATCAAGTCTCATAGTGGGAGGTCACCACTAATAACATTAGTCCACAAAGAGCAGCATCCATTGATTACCACTCTCTGTCTTCTCACACTCAACCATCCCTTTATCCATACCTGCAACTTGTCTTTAATGCCATACTGCTCCAATTTGTACAGTAGTCTTCATGTGCAACAGTATCAAAAGCTTTCCTGAAATACAAGCATGTGATATCAAAATTTTTTTTTGCATCCAGTTCCTTTGTGACCAGATCATAGTATCCAATCAAATTGGTCAGATAAGACTTCCCCTTAACAAACTCATGCTGTGTCTCATGCATTATGACAGTCATATCTAGATGATCCTGCAATGCTTCTTTAACCAGTGACTACATTATTTTTCCTGGAACAGAAGTTAAATTAAGTCTGAAATTACTCGTGTCACCCTTTGATCCCCTTTGTGAATTGGGGATATATTTGTAACATCTCCAGTCTGTGGGGACCTCCCCTGAGTGCAAGGATGCTCCCATAATTATGGCTAAGGGTTTGCTTACTTCCTTTGCTGCCTCCTTTAATAAAACTGAATAGATTCAATCCAGCCCAGGGGTCTTTATTATGTTTAACTTCAACAATTTCTGCTCAACTTTGCTCTCAGTTATTACAAAATCATTTAACTCCCTGTTAGAGTTTAATAGGCTTCTGTCCTCCACTTCCCTACATAATTCCTCATGTATAAATGTAGTCTCAAAATGCTCATTCAGTTTAGCATTAGCATTAGTAGAGGCATTTGATGCAAGAAAGCAAGCTTATGCAGCATCAGCCAAAAAAAAAAAAAAAAAAAAACCACTTCCACTTCACCCCTCTGTTCGTTCAAAATACCTGTCCAGCTGAGCCTTAAACTTATTTAGGCTATCAACCTCCACCACAAGGGATGGAAGTCTGTTCCACCAACCAACCACCCGCTGGCTAAAGGCAAATTTCCGCACGTCTATCCTACATCTGTCTTTCCTCAATTTGAATTTATGCCCTCTCAGGTGATTATTCTGAGCTAGAGGAAGAATCCCATCAGCATTGAGCATGCTTAAACCATTCAAGGCTTTATACACCTCTATCAGATCACCTCGCTGGTGCCTAGTCTCCAGACACTGTAATTTGCAAAACTTAAGCCTTTCTTCGTAAGAGCACCCCTTTGTTCCATTCACTAATCTTGTTGCCCTTCTCTGTACTCGTTCCAGCAGCTCTACATCCTTCTTGAAATGAGGCCTCCAGACCTGTATACAGTACTCTAGGTGTGGCCTGACCATCGCTTTATACAATGGAATAATTAGTAAAGGCATATGATGCAAGAAAGCAAGCATATGCAGCATCATCCAAAAAAAAAAAAAAAAAAAAATTTTATTCTATGCCATGAGTCTCATTAGTTCATCTGATGTCAATTTAAGCCTAAACCTTGAACAGTATTTCTTAGTTGTTATGCTTCCCATTTAGAATTTCGCTGTTGGTAGAATAATCAGTTGGTCTTCATCCACCCTTTATGAACAGGAAAGACATTTGCACACTTCCAATCTGTAGGGATATGTAATGAATCTAAGGTGCTTTCATAACTGTCACTAAATGTTTGCTCACCTCTTTTGTTCATTCTTTTATTATAATTGCAAAGATTCCACTAGCCCCAGGTGCATTATCTGCTTTTATAATTTCTCTTTTAGCTTCCTTTCCATTGACCTAAAATTATTTAACTTCCAGTTACAATTAGGAATACTTCTAGTATCCACATCCCTAAAAATTTAATTGGTGAATGTATGTGCAAAATAATTTTTCAATAAGTTAGGGAACATTTGCAAACAATAATGAATGATGTTTCGGAAGTCATCTAAAAATATTAATTAAATTATTTCTGTTAAGCATCAGTAATTTTATTATTTTTTGTTTATTTTTTCATTTAGCTATTACTGCAAATACTATAAATAAACTAGTGTTCAGTCTGTGAATTACATACATTACTGTATTCTTAACATCAAGGAAGGCACCCTGAGTGGGTTCGTAAGAGACTGCTCCAATATCAAATACGTTTCTGTTTGCAAACAACCTAGTCACAATTTGATCATATAACTGAAAAACACTTTCCATATACACCCTAATCTTAGCATACGTATTTTTGTGGAATTAGAAGAAAATAAATGAATGGTGAGACAATACAAAATCTACCCTGAATCACATCCTGTAGGTACATTTCGCTGCATGTTTTTTTTTTTTTTTTATTCTCACAACTTTACATTACAATCCAGTTTTCGCGATCTTCGACCGAGATTAGAAAATTGGGGGGGAACTAAACTTCTACAAATAAGCTTCTACTACAAATGGACTATGAATGGCAGAATGCAGGTTAGTAGGCGGTCATTTTTTTTTTTTTTTCAGGTTTTCGCACTTTAACTTATCTCAGTTGAAAATCACATAAAAGAGATCATAACGTAGGGTTATGTTATAATTAAAATTTTCTACTTTCATTAAATTGTTTTTTATTAACACAAAGCAAAATGCTTCTCTAATTCTATTTAGTGAACCCCCGCAATTTACTTAAGTTTGCCACATTAGAAGTGCTCACCTTTTGATCGCACCACAGATGCCAACATAGGCCTAAAAACACTCATATATCGAAGCTTATCTACCACCACCCACCTGTGACCCTGCCATTATTCACATATAAAGTATCAAAAACGACAAAAAGATAATATATATCATGAACTTACAAATGCAGCCTTACTTTCAATGCTCTTCTTGACTAAAATATGAATATCACTCCACGTTCGATAATGCATTAAGAATTAGTTACTACAAGTCACATTTAAACTGATGCGAGGTGCCATAACTGCACAATTTATTGTAAACCAACAAACCTTATACGCAACTTTGATCGTAGAACTAAATAATATGTACTTGAAAAGCACAGCAAGCCAAAAATATTTATAATTTTTGAAACTGAATAACATTTAATAATTACAAAATATATAAGCCATCCTCCAACATGCATCGTGATATAAGATGAAAAAACATATGTTTGAAAAAAAAAATGTAATATCAAATATTGTCCCCATTGAGTTATAATGATATCGTTAACCGTATGGGGACACTGCATACAACTTCTGGCATATATGGTTATAAATGGAGTGGTTGTTAAGGGACATTGCTCTTTAGGGATTAATGTTAATATTAGTGGAGTGCCCAAAGGCTTCAGGGCTAGACCCATTGTTGTTTTCTATATTTCTTATTGATATTGATGAAAGTATATCACACGTAATGTCTAAGTTTGCAGATGATACAAAGATTAGCAGGGTGGTTAATGACAGTAATCATGGTAAGCTATGCAATAAGATATAAAGTTTAGGAAAATAGGCTCAGAAATGGCAGTTGAAGTTTCACAAATGCAAGGTACTGCATTTAGCATTAGCAAAGCCACATGATGCAAGAAAGTGGCGCCTCCGTAGCCAGGTGGGCAGGAGCAGCAGTGCGTAGCACACGCTTCTTGATTAGACCAGGGTTCGAGCCCGTGACCACCAAATACGGAGGATGCGGAAAGGTCAGGAAATGACCACCGCATATTCCCGGAGCAATATGGCCTTAGTTGCTAATGCTCCTAAAAACTAAATAACAAATAACAGCAAGAAAGCAAGCTTATATAGCATTAACCACACACACACACACACACACACACACACACATCCTTCTCACTTCACTCATCCATCTGGTCAAAATGTCTGTTTAGTTCTGCCTTGAATCTATTTAAGCTATCAACTTCTACAACGACAGATGGAAGTTTGTTCCAGCAATCAACCACCCGCTGGCTAAAGGCAAACTTCCGCACATCTATCATACAACTGTCTTTCCTCAATTTGAATTTATGCCCTCTCAGGCGATTATTCTGAGCAAGAGGAAGCATTCCATCAGCATTGAGCATGCTCAAACCATTCAAGGCTTTCTATACCTCAATCAGATCACCTCGCAGGTGCCTAGTCTCCAGACACTGTAATTTGCAAGACTTAAGATTTTCTTCGTAAGAGAAACCCTTTCTTCCATTCACTAATCTTGTTGTCCTTCTCTGTACTCGTTCCAACAGCTCTACATCCTTCTTAAAATGACGCCTCCAGACCTGTATACAGTCCTCAAGGTGTGTCCTGACCATTGCGTTATACAAGGAGATAATCACCTCCTTATCCCCGCAAGAAAAATTCCCGAATATCAATGACAAGACACCGTGAGCTACTCTTGCAAACCATCTAAACTCCTCAGAAAATTTCATATCTGCATGCACAATTACCCCGGGTCCTTTTCACTCTCTACCTCTGTCAGCGTAGTACCACACAGTTTATACGTTATTCTGGGGTTACTGCTCCCCATATGCAGTAATTTACATTTGTCGATGTTAATTTCAGTTGCCACCTCTCAGGTGGCAACTGCATTTAACATTGACAAATGTAAATTCATTAACATTCATGTAAATTCATCGACTTTTCTAGAACCTGTTGCAGCAGGCAGCGTACTGGCATTAGTGTCATTAACAACCCTGCTGATCTTCGTATCGTCTGCAAACTTGGACATTAAGCCTAATATACCATCATCAATATCATTAATGAATAAAGAAAACAACAATGGACCCAACACTGAATCCTGGTGGACTCCACTAATAACATTAGTCCACGAAGAGCAGTGTCCATTGATTACCACTCTCTGTCTTCTACCACTAAACTCCCTTTATCCAAAGCAGCAATTTGCCTCCAATGCCCCACTGCTCCAATTCGTGCAGCAGTCTTCCATGTGCAACTGTATCAAAATTATTCTTTGCATCCAGTTCCTTTGTGACTACATCGTAGTATCCAATCAAATTGGTCAGCCAAGAATTTCCCTTAACAAACCCATGCTGTGTCCGAGCTATAACTAAAGTCTTGTCTAGATGAGTCTTGCCTTGTCTAGTCTTGTCCGTGCAATGCTTCCATTAATTTCCCTGGAACAGAAGTTCAACTAACAGGTCTGTAATTACCTGTGTCTCCCTTTGATCCTCTTTTGTGGATTTGGGGTACATTTGCATATTTCCAGTCTATGGGTACCTCCCCTGGACTGGAAATATGCAAATTACCTGAGTCCAAGAAAGCTGTCATAATTGTGGCTAAGGATTGGCGTAGCTACCATGTAGGCAGGCAAGGCAATTGCCTCCGGGCCCGGCGTCTTTGGCTAATTTTATTTAATTGTTTTCATATTAATTTGTGACCTCCTTAGTTATGTGTGGAAAACAAATAGGAAAGGTAATTACCAGAAAATCAAGTAAATTCATCTACTGGAAGCTACACTGGAAACGGAAAAAAACTGGTGTAAAACTGATAACACTGCAATGCGCATTTGATCAAAAAAAAGTTTGCGTTATTGTAATTGTTTTTAGGGAACAATATTGGAACAGCAGTTTCCTTGGATGCATATTTGATCTTCTAACGAAATTTCAAGAAAATATTTAATATTTTTATTTATAGCTGCGTTATAAACTTCGAAAATTGGTGTGCAAAAGAAGAAGAAGAAATCATCCGCTATGAATAACGGATTGTTTCTTGAAATGTGTCTTCTTCACAAAACTGCAAGATTTCTAACAATACAAAGCTAATAGATTGCGACTAACGGCTGCTCAAAAAGTATTCTTAGAAAATATTTGCTTGTTACGCTTTGATGTCATCGCAAAGGGAGAAATTCAGTTTTAGTACAGAAGCCGAATAAATCCTCGGTCATATGCTGTTCTGAGCTGAAATAAAAAGAAAAACCCCACTGAAAAATAGATTTTCTCCCCATCACTTCTCTTATTTTACTGTGATGTGATTTTTGGCAGATTGTGTAATTTCGCACAATCAATCGGTGACTGCTAAACAAATCTCTCTCTATTTTGGGATCTCCTCTGACCAGGGTCGTCCCGGAGTATAAACAGAAAATTTGTTTGTCGGAATGCTGCCCACCAATGGCACCAACCATCAACTCTTTTACTGTCCTTTTAATTTACATTGGGTTCAGATGATCCCTTTGCGAAAATGTTACATCAATTAGGAGCAAAAACCGTTTCCTCCAACATAACGAATTACTTTAGTACAATAAAACACTACTGCTAATGAATTTACTGGAAGGAAGTATCCACAATAAAACATCTGCACAAGACGAAAACATGTGGTCACTCGAAAGAAAGTAACCGTAGTCATTTGCATTCAAATTCGCGCCAGACCAAAATCGGACTGATTAGTACTTCCGCATCCTAGTATGAACTGACTAATTAGAACTTCAGCATCTGTGATGAAACGTCCTGCACACCGACATTGTTGGCTACAGCAGTTAGGTAAAGAAAGAAAGCAAAACATTGTAAGCCGACCGGGCTAGCCGAGTGGGTAAAGTACCTGCCCGGCAACCCAAAGGTCGCGGGTTCGATTCTCGCCTCGGGCTTGGATCAAAGTACTGCAAAAACCTTGGGAGGTGCAATATGGCCACAGACGCCGATGCGCCAACAACTTCCAAATCAAAAAAAAAAAAAAAAAAAACATTGTAACATAACAATAATGTAAAATATTGTTAGAAAGTAAATTTCCTAAATATTGTTCCCTGAAACAATTACAGTAAAGCAAAGTGGATTATTTTTTTTATACGCACCGCACCAAAATCGGCCTTATTAGAACTCCGGCATTCTAGGATGAAGCTCACTTAGAGCTATAATGCAATTTTTTATTATTATTCTTATTTTTGTGTTTTTGTGACCTCCTTAAAAAAATTCTACTACTACTACAGGTGTAGTAGTAGTAGTAGTAGTGGCATGTGATGCAAGAAAGCAAATGTATGAGCTTATGCAGCATCAGCCAAAAAAAAAAAAAAAAAAAAAAATCACACCATTCCCTCCAAATGCCTGTCCAGTTCCTCCTTAAATTTATTCAACCTATCAACTTCCACAACGACAGATGGAAGTTTGTTCCAGCAATTAACCACCCGCTGGCTAAAGGAAAATTTCCGCACATCTATTCTACATCTGTCTTTTCTTAATTTGAATTTATGCCCCCTTAGATTCGTAATCTGAACAAGTGGAAGGATCCCATCAGAATTCAGCGTGCTCAACCAATTCAAGGCCTTATATACCTCAATCAGATCACCGCGCAGGTGCCTAGTCTCCAGCCACTGCAATTTGCAGGACTTAAGCCTCTCTTGGTAAGAGGATCCCTTCATTCCCCTCACCAATCTTGTTGCCCTTCTCTGTACACGCTCAAGTAAATCTACATCCTTCCTAAAATCAGGCCTCCAGACCTGTACGCAGTACTCAAGCCGTGGCCTGACCATTGCCTTATACAGAGGGATAATCACCTCCTTTTCCCTGCTAGCAAAATTCCTATATATCATTGACAAAACCCCATGACCTGCCCTGGCAGCCTGTCTGCATTGCTCAGAAAACTTCATATTTGCCTGCACAATTACTCCAAGGTCTTTTTCATTTTCTACCACCTTAAGTGTAGTACCACATAGTTGGTAAGTTTCTCTGGGGTTACTTCTACCCATATGTAGTACTTTGCATTTGTCAAGGTTAAACTTCAGTTGCCACTTCTTAGCCCATCTGCCCAAATTATCTAGATCCTGTTGCAGTAGCACACTGCCATTACTATCATTAACAACCCTGCCAACCTTTGTATCATCTGCAAACTTCGACATTAAGCCTGATATACCTTCACCAATATCATTGATAAATATACAAAACGACAGTGGACCCAACACCGAACCCTGTGGGACTCCACTAATAACATTAGTCCAAGAAGAGCAGCACCCATTGATTACCACCCTCTGTCTTCTAGCACTTAACCATCCTTTTATCCATTGTAGCAACTTACCCTTAATACCATTCTGCTCCAATTTGTACAGTAGTCTTCCATGCGCAACAGTGTCAAAAGCTTTCCTGAAATCTAAATATATGATATCAAAATTATTTTTCGCATCCAGTTCCTTTGTAACCACATCATAATATCCTATCAAATTTGTCAGACAAGACTTTCCCTTAACAAACCCATGCTGTGTCTGAATTATTGCTGCAGTCGTGTCTAGATGATCCTGCAATGCATCCTTAACCAGCGACTCCATTATTTTACCCGGAACAGAAGTTAAACTAACTGGTCTGTAGTTACTCGTGTCACCCTTCGATCCCCCTTTGTGAATTGGGGATACATTTGCACATCTCCAGTCTGTGGGAACCTCCCCTGAGTCCAAGGATGCTCTCATAATTATGGCTAAGGGTTTGCTTAGTTGCCTTGCCGCCTCCTTTAATATAACTGGATAGATCCCATCCACCCCAGGTGCTTTTCTTACGTTTAACTTCAACAATTTCTCTTCCACTTTGCTCTCGGTTATTACAAAATCATTAAGTATCTTGCTACAATTTGATAACCTGCTGCCATTTTCAAACCTTAATAATTCCTCACGTGTGAATGTAGATGCAAAATACTCATTCAGTTTGTTTGCTATCTGAGTAGGATCATCAACAGTCGAACCATCGATGTCAAGTGGACCGATCAGATTCATCCCCTTCCTTTTAGAGTTTATATAAGTAAAGAAATCCTTGCTGTTTATTTTAGCATCGTTTGCCAAGGATTTCTCGTAATCTGCCTTCGCCTGCCGAACCTCCTTTGTGACCTGATTACAGATTAACTTATATCTGCCATAGGCTTCTGAGTCGCTTGATAATTTATATGCATCCCATGCATTTTTCTTCTCTGTTACGAGTCTCATTAGTTCATTTGACAACCATTTAGGCCTAAACCTTGAACAATATTTCTTAATAGGTATGAACCTTTTAGTAGCTTCCACGATTAATTCCTTGAATGCTTCCCACTTAGACTTTACTGTTGGTAACATCGTCAGTTGATCCCACTGTACAGAAACTAAAAACTGTCGGAGACCACTATACTCGCCTTTACGGAAGCAAAAACCCTTTCCTTTACCCCTGATAGTAGTTAAATCTTTAAGTAAATCCCACGTCAGTACACTGTGATCACTGCCACCTAGTGGTTCTTTTATCTGCAAATTCCTAATACATGAATGATCACTGCTGATAACCAGATCAAGAGTATTACTTTCTCTGGTTGCCTCTCGAACATGCTGCTGCAGAAAACAATCATCCAATAAATCCACAAAAGTCTGACTAGTGTGTGTGTGCCCAACCCACAAATTCCAGTCAATATCTGGGAAGTTAAAATCCCCCATTATAAGACATTCCGATTTACTAGCCCACTCTATTTCTCTGTACAATTGTTCATTGTACTCATTCAAGTCATTATGCCTATAACACACTCCTACTCTTATTTTTGCTTTCGCAGTGCTTATGTCACACCAAACTGACTCAACAGAGCACTGTTCATCTATATCAACTGGATGCACTTCTTTTGATTTTATGTTTTTCTTTATTAACAGCATAACACCTCCTCCCTTCCTATCCTGTCTATCCTTTCTGTACATATTGTACTCCCCAAATTCCAGTTCGGCATTCCTTATATCTGTGTGACACCACGTCTCTGATATCCCAACAATATCCGCCTTTGATGTCTTGACCAACACTTCAAATTCATCAAATTTATTTACTATACTTCTAGCATTGGTATACATGCAAGTATACATGTACCTATTCTTATTCTTAATTACTCTAACACATTCCATATACCCACCTGTTTCACGATGGCTGCCATCCGTCCCTGAAACCCCCAACACCCCTCGCTCCAGGTCGCTACTTATTCTAATAGAAGTTGTGCAAGAATCACCTTCACCTCTGCCTACGGCTACTGTTAAACTATTAGTCCTTGTATCCCCCCAAGCTATCAGTTTTCCGACCCACCTAACACTGCCTCGATAGCATCAGCAAATATTCTTGCACCCTTTCTATTTAAGTGTATCCCATCCCTGTAGAAGCAGTCTCTCCTGTTAACAAGTACAGTCCAGGCTGAAAAAAATTCTATCGAAGCGGGGATGAACAAAAGTTCATCTCCGCTTCGTTGCTCTGTTCAGTTTTTACAGACTCTGTTAAGGTAAGGCCAGTGCGTGTCGTGTAAAATAAATAAAAAAAATTCATTCCACATAACACATAGGAATATCTCATGCTGGATGAAGACAGACGAAAAGGAAGGCAAGAGAGAGAGTGTGAGAGAAAAAAAATTTTTTTTCATCCCGCACGGGAGAAAGTGACAGGAAATAAAAACTGTTTGTGAGCTTATATGTGTGTTCTGTTTTGGCCTTTTGGCTACCTGGAAGCAGTGTTCAGTGCCCTCCTCCCTGGAGAACGAGTTTCCCAGAGAGGAAAGAAAAACTTGTATAAGATGAAGAGAGGAAAGAAGAAGAGGGAAGAGGGAAGGAGGACTATCCCGGCCCAGAGAAGCCCCAATCCAGGATGGATTGCTAGAACAAGAAACAAGCAAAAAAATAAATAAATAAATAATAATAATAATAATAATAATAATAATAATAATAAATAAAATAGATGAAAAAAATAAATAAAACATATACAGTAGGGTGAGAGAGGAGCTGGCCTGGTCTTGGGAGCCGCAGCCTAATGCTAGGATGAAGCTGACTTATTAGAACTTTTAGCATCTGTTGTGAAACTGAATGCAATAAAGAAATAGGAATTAGAACTTCCACATACGCGATGAAACTGACTTGTTAGAACTTCAGCATCTCTGATGAAAGTTAGAGCTCTGGAGCTTTGACAACCTCCTGGCCGTCTCCCCACCAAAAGAGTATTTTTATTTCTCTCTCTCTCTCTCCCCTAAGGTCGGACTAGAAAGGGCGAACTCCCTCCCCTAAGGAGTTTTTCCCTCCAAAGGAACTGGAAATTTCAGGAAAATGAACCCTGTTTTCCTTCATTCAGCCAACAGCTACTCTGTCAGCGCAAGAAAACATTACTGTTGTTTGTTTGTTTTTGTTATTTGGAGCATTAGCAACTAAGGCCATATTGCTCCGAGGATATGCGGTGGTCATTCCCTGACCTTTCCGCATCCTCCGTATTTGGTGGTCACGGGTTCGAACCCCGGTCTAATCAAGAAGCGTGTGCTACGCACTGCCGCTCCTGCCCACCTGGCTACGGAGGCGCCAGTCAGCGCAAGAGAAGTGAAATATAAATTTGTAGCTCAGAATGAAATTCAGGCATCCAAACATATGACACTTTATGGTGAATTTTTCCGCGTGTGTGTGATAATGAAAATTTAATTTTTCTCTTGAAATTTTTTGATTGTATCAAATGCATATCAAGGAAATATCGAAGTATTCAGTAACAATTACAATTTTCCAATCCGTCACTTCGAGTAACGGGTTGTGGAAACAATCCTTTACTTTTATATATTTTTTTTTTCGTTTGCACACCAGGTGAGATGCATACGAAGTTCCTTCGACATTAGTTTTCGAAGTTTATAACGCAGCTATCAATAGAAATATTTTCTTGAAATTTCGTAAGAAGATCAAATATACATCCGTGACACTGCTGCTCCGATTTAGTCCTCTAAAAACAATTACAATAAAGCGACTTTTTTTTTTATGAAATGCGCATTGTGGTGATCAGTTTTACGACAGTTTTTTTTTTAACCCTTCCTTTTCCACTGTGGTTTCCAATAGATGAATTTCCTTGATTTTTTGTTAGTAGATACAATACATATTGAAGAAAGGAAATGCGATATTTTTGTTTTTCAAAAACAATTCGTTGCAATTCTTTCGTACAACAATTACGAAAAGCAGTAAAAGCAAAATGTTGTGACAGAGCGACAATGCAAAATATTGTTCGCAAATAATGATGCTCAATTTTCAGAAGAAAGTTTTCGAAGAAAGTTGCTTACATTTTTATTTTCTCCTTGGATCACCTTGGTAACGCTAATGACGTAAGCTCGAGTGAATTAATAGTTTTTGCTGCAATTTAAAGGTAGGAAATCAAAGAATATACTTCTGTTTATGTATATGGAAAGTTTCAATTTTGTAAATTGAGTAGAAATTATAGAAATTATTAGGTTTTTTTCAGGGGGGGGGGGGGACAACTTTCGAGTTAGGGTTAAAAATTAGAGCTTAGGGAACGGACGTAAACAGATACTCGTATTCAGGAAAGAAGACTAATATGTCATAACCATAAATCGTGTGCAGTAAGCGAAGGACGTAAGTCGCATTCATCAGTGTCAACAATGGTTAACATAAATATAAACATTAGGACAGTCTGCATCTGTCTCTCGTCTGTACCAATCACAAGCCGTCAAATCTGCACCCTATACCAAGCTACGCTGCACTTTAAAACAAATAGGCTTTAGTGACGCTATTGAATCTAATCTTATATGATTTCAATTATTATTATTCACCCTTTTGAAGCTGTTTTCGAAACACCTCACTTAACAGGGTAAGTTATTATTTTTTATGTTCAGTTACACCAATGAGACTTAAATTTTAAGCTAGACTTAAACAAAAAACTGCACATCAAAATTTTTACTCAACACTCAATAACTCATTTGCCTTTTCGATACGATGTTGTCAATTTAAGGAACACTTAAAATTTAAGTTACATTGGTACCAGCGGCTACTGTTAATCTATTAGTCCGTTTATTCCTTTAAGCTAGCAGTTTTCCGACCCACCTTACTCTGCCTCGATAGCATCAGCAAATGTTCTTGCATCATGTCTATTTAAGTGTATCCCATCCTTGTAGAAGCAGTTTCTCCTGTTAACAAGCACAGACCATGCTGTGAAAAATTCTACCCCTTGAGCCTTGCACAATTTCTCCAGGGCCGAATTTATCGACAAGGCTCTGATCATATACTCCCTCCTATCATATCTGGGCAGAATTGCAGACACTTTCAAATTCAACCCTAACTCACAGCTTTGTGAAAGCCGTGAGTTAGGCTTTCATTTGTGAAACTATTTGTGAAATGCAAAAGCAGTAATCCAAGATTAGCATACCAGTTGTAGGGTACTACCCTCGGTGCAGTGGAAAATGAAAGAGCTGGAGTAACTGCACAGTAAGACACGGAAAATCTGACAATGCAGACAGACTGCTTGTATAGTTGAAGGGTTTTTTTTTCTTTTTTTTTAATATTCTATACATTTGCTAAAGGAATAAAGAGGTGATTGTCCCATTGTAAAAGACAGTCTTAGGTCACATCTTGAGTACTGCATGCAGGTCTGTAGGCTTAATTTTACGATGGATGTAGAACTGCTAGATCAGGTGCAGAAAAGGGTAATGAGATTGGTGAGCCAGGCTTCAGTTGTGCAAATTGCAATCTGGATGCTGGGCAGTTTGCGAAGTGATCGGATTCAGGTGTTTATGGTTTTGAATTGATTGATAAAACTCAATGCTGACCGCATTCTTCCTCTTGCATAGACCACACACATAAGAGGGCATAAATTCAAGTTGTGAAAGGACGGTTGCTAGATAGAAGTGCATGGCGGTTTGCCCCAGTAGTTTATTTGCAGAAACGAAATTCCATCTGTTGTTGTCTAAACGTGCACTTTGAATAGACTCAAGGAAGAACTAGACAAGAACTAGAAATGAGCAGGTGATGTGGGAAGTTTTATTATATACTGTATATATATATTTTTTTTTTTTTCATTTTTATTATTTTTTTTTTTGCTGATGCTTTATAAGCTTGCATTCTTGCGTCATATGACATTATTATAATACTAATCAGTTACGTTGTGAAAAGGTCAAAAAAATTTTGACCTTTTCACTTCAGCAGCGCCAGAACATGTGGTTTATGCATGATGGTGCACGGGCACATTTTGCTCGAGTTGTGACTCGGAATCTTACTATAAGACATGGTGAACGGTGGATAGGTAGAGGTGGGCCTGGAATGTGACCGCCCAGATCACCAGACTTCAATCCTATGGATTTTTGTATCTAGGGTTATGTAAAAAGCTTGGTGTACACTTCCGACATTAACACAGTTGAGGAATTGCAGCGTCGGATTGAAGGAGCCTTTCAGAATATCAGAAATGACCCAGGAATGCCTGAGAAGATTCGCAACTCAATGCAGAGAAGATTACAAAGCTGCGTACGGATGCAAGAACAGCATTTTGAACACCTTTTGTAACATCCTGTAACATGTAACATCTGTCGTGTTGAAACCAAAAATTAAAAAGGTATTATCTTATGTTTAATAAAACCACCCATAGCAAAGGATTCACAGCTTTCTGCTAAACTAGTGCTCCCATAGTCACTGGTGGTTCTTAACAAAAAAATGTGAATTATCTCGAAAACGGGTCATTTGCGGACCGATTTTCACTGGGACTTTTTTGCTTATTTTAGTTTGTACTTTTCACCTTTAAATTATTGCCCATCATTTTAGAAACACCCTGTATACACTGCCCTACAATTAATATCCGGACACCCCTCCATGGCAGGGGAAACAGATCCTATGCATGTAACACGTCACTGAACCTACTATAAATATGCACACTGGACTTCGAAGAGACGATTGCAAAGTGGGCATGCAAGGTGACACATTCAACAGAATTACCTCAACAGTTGAACAGAATTAATCACTTCACCAAATGCTAGACGCCAATTAACACATATGTAAGGAGCTCGATTCCTGGTCTGTAGAGCAGGGGGAAAACAGTCCTATGGACAGAGGAGTCGATGTTTTCACTCTACCAGTCTGATGACCGTTCTTGGGTGTGGCGAATGGCACGGTAACAGTTCCTTCCTCATTGTATCCTCTGCAATTCTGCCCAGACACGATAGGAGGGAGTATATGATGAGAGCCTTGTCGATCAATTCGGCCCTGGAAAGATTGTGCAAGGCTCAAGGGGTAGAATTTTTTTCAGCCTGGACTGTACTTGTTCACAGGAGAGATTGCTTCTACAGGGATGGGATACACTTAAACAGAAAGGGTGCAAGAATATTTGCTGATGCTATCGAGGCAGTGTTAGGTGGGTCGGAATACTGCTAGCTTCGGGGGAGATAAAGACGAATAGATTAACAGTAGCCACTGGCAGAGGTGAAAGAGATTCTTGCACTGCTTCTAATGGAATGAGCAGAAGCCTGAAAAACAAGATGCAGGATATTTCAGAGACTGCCGGGAGTCATTGCGGTACAAGTAAACACATGGGTTGTGTTAGGGTAGCTAAGAATAGAAATAGGTGCATGTATACTTGCGTGTACACCAATGCTAGGAGTTTAGTAAATAAATTTGATGAATTTGAGGTATTGCTCAAAACATCAAAGGCAGATATTGTTGTGATATCAAAGACGTGGTGTCACACAGATATAAGGAATGCAGAACTGGAATTTCTGGAGTACAATGTCTACAGAAAGGATAGACAGGATAGACAGGATAGGAAGGGAGGAAGGGTTATGCTATTAGTTAAGAAATACATAAAATCCAAGGAAGTGAAGCCAGTGGACATCGCTGGACAGTGCAGTGTCGAGTCAGTTTGGTGTGACATAAGCATTGGGAGATCAAAATTGAGAGTAGGAGTGTGCGATAGGCCTAACGACTCTGAGGAGTATAATAAGATACTGTGCACGGAAATAGAGTGGGCCAGTAAATCAGAGAGTCTTATAATGGGAGATTTTAATTTCCCAGATATTGACTGGAATTTGGGGGCTGGTCACTCACACACTAGCAAGGCTTTTGTGGATTTATTGGATGATTGTTTTCTACACCAGCATGTTCAGGAGGCATGTTTTCTACACCAGCATGTTCAGAGGGAAGAATACTCTTGATTTGATTATCAGCAGTGATTCTTCATGCATTAAGAATCTGCAGATAAATGAACCACTAGGTGGCAGTGATCACAGTGTGCTGAAGTAGGATTTACTCAAAGAGGTAACTACCATCAGGGGTAAAGGGAAGGGTTATTGCTTTCGTAAAGGCGACTACGATGGACGGAGACAGTAATTAAATTCTATACAGTGGGACCAACTGATGATGTTACCAACAGCAAATGCAAAATGGGAAGCATTCAAAGAACTTATCTTGGAAGCTACTAGGCTATACATACAAAATAAGAAATATTGTTAAAATTTAGGCCTAAATGGATGTCAGATGAACTGATGAGGCATATGGCAGAGAAGAAACATGGATGGGATACATACAAATTAACACATGACACAGAATCCGATGATAGATACAAGTTGATCTGTAACCAAGTTACAAAGGAGGTTAGGCAGGCGAAGGCAGATTACGAGAAATCTTTGGCAAGGGATGCAAAGAAAAACAGCAAAGAGTTCTTTACTTATGTGAACTCTAGAAGGAAGGGGATGAATCAGATTGGTCCACTTGATATCGATGGGTCAACTGTTGATGATCCTGCTCAGGTAGCTAACAAACTAAATGAATATTTTGCATCGACATTCACACATGAGGAGTTATTTAGCGAGGGGAAAGCCAGAGGTGTATTCAACTCTACCAGTAAGCTAGAGAATCTTGTAATAACTGAGAGTAAAGTGGAGGAGAAATTGTTGAAGATAAACACAAGAAAGGCACCCGGGGTGGATGGGATCTATCCAGTTATATTAAAGGAGGCAGCAAAGGAAGTAAGCAAACCCTTAGTCATAATTATGAGAGCTTCCTTGGACTCAGGGGAGGTACCCACAGACTGGAGATGTGCAAATGTCACCCCAATTCACAAAGGAGGATCAAAGGCTGACAAAAGTAATTATAGACCTGTGAGTTTAATTTCTGTTCCAGGAAAATTAATGGAGGCACTAGTTAAAGAAGCACTGCAGGATCATTTAGACAAGACTTCAGCTATAGCTCGGACACAGCATGGTTTTGTTAAGGGGAAGTCTAGCCTGACCAATTTGATTGGATACTATGACGCAGTCACAAAGGAACTGGATGCAGGGAATAACTTTGATATTATATACTTGGATCTTAGAAAGGCTTTTGATACTGTTGCACATGGAAGACTGCTCCACAAATTGGAGCAGTGTGGCATTGGAGGCAAATTGCTGCTGTGGATAAAGGGGTGGCTGGGGGGGAGAAGACAGAGAGTGGTAATCAATGGACACTGCTCGTCGTGGACTAATGGTATTAGTGGAGTCCCTCAGGGCTCAGTGTTGGGTCCATTATTGTTTTCTGTATTCATAAATGATATTGATGAGGGTATATCAAGCTTAATGTCCAAGTTTGCAGATAATACAAATGTAGGCAGGGTTGTAAAGGACACTACTGAAACTATGCTGCTGCAACAGGATCTGGAAAGGTTGAGCAGATGGGCTGAGAGGTGGCAAATGAAGTTTAACATTGACAAATGTAAAGTACTACACATGGGAAACAGCAACCCCAGAGCAACGTATCAACTCTGTGGTACTACACTGACAGTGGTAGAGAATGAAAGAGACCTGGGGGTGGTTGTGCAGGCAAATATGAAGTTCTCTGAGTAGTGTAGACGGGCTGCAAGAGTAGCTCATTGTGTATTGTCAATGATATATAGGAATTTTTCTAGCAGGGATAAGGAGGTGATTATTTCCTTGTATAAGGCAATGGTCAGCCCACACCTAGAGTACTGTATACAGGTCTGGAGGCCTCATTTCAAGAAGGATGTAGAGCTGCTGGAACGAGTACAGAGAAGGGCAACAAGATTAGTGAATGGAACAAAGGGGTGCTCTTACAAAGAAAGGCTTGAGTTTTGCAAATTACAGTGTCTGGAGACTAAGCACCAGTGAGGTGATCTGATAGAGGTGTATAAAGCCTTGAATGGTTTGAGCATGCTCAATGCTGATGGGATTCTTCCTCTCGGTCAGAATAATCACCTGAGAGGGCATAAATTCAAATTGAGGAAAGACAGATGTAGGATAGACGTGCGGAAATTTGCCTTTAGCCAGCGGGTGGTTGGTTGGTGGAACAGACTTCCATCCCTTGTCGTGGAAGTTGATTGCCTAAATAAGTTTAAGGCTCAACTGGACAGATATTTTGAACGAACAGACGGGTGAAGTGGAAGTGGTTTTTTTTTTTTTTTTTTTTGGCTGAAGCTGCATAAGTTTGCTTTCTTGCATCAAATGCCTCTGCTAATGCTAATGCTAAACAATGAAGTTTGGTGGAGCCAATGTCATGATATGGGACTCTTTTCATGGTTTCGCTTGGGCCCATTAGTAGTTATCGATAAAACCATGAATGCTGCGTACTACACGACCGACCATCCTGGACAATTATGCACGTCCAACATTTTGGCAATACTTTGGTGAAGGCCCATACCTTTATCAGCAAGAGAACGTTCCATGCCATACTGCTCGGGTCGTAACAGAGTGGTTTGAGGACATGGGTGTGGAAAAGTTGGCTTTGCCAGCCCAGAGTCCTGATCTGAACTCTATCGAGCATCTTTGTGGTGTATTGGCTCGTCCGGTAAGTGCACGTCGAGACAGCCCAACGCTAGGAGTATAGTTAATAAATTTGATTAGCTTGACGTGCTAGTCAAGACATCAAAGGCAGATATTGTTGCGATATCAGAGACGTGGTGTCACACGAACATAAGCAGTGCAAAAGTGAAATTTGGGGAGTACAATGTGTACAGAAAGACGACAGGAGAGGAAGTTAGGAGGGGTTATGCTGTAAGTTAAGAAACATAAAATCGAAGGAAGTGCATGTAATTGATGTTGTTGGACAATGCAATGTTGAATCTGTTTGGTGTGACATAAGCACTGGGAAAGGAAAAATGAGAGTAGGTGTGTGTGTTACAGATCTAATGAATCTGATGATTATAATGAGCAATTATGCAGAGAAACAGAGTGGGGCAGTAAATCAGAATGTCCTATAATCGGAGATTTTAACTTTCCAGATATCGACTGAAAATTGTGGGTTGTTCACTCACACACTAGCAAGACGTTTGTGGATTTATTGGATGACTATTTTCTACAGCAACATGTTCGAAAAGCATCCAGAGGGAATAATACCCTTGATCAGATTATCAGCAGTGATTATTCATGCATAAAGAATTTGCAGGTAAAAGAACCACTGGGTGATAGTGATCATAATGTACTGATGTGGGAATTACAAAAAGATGTAACTACATCAAGGCTAAAGGGAAGGGAAGGGCTGTTGCTTTCGGAAACATGACTACAGAGGACTCAGTTTATAAATTCTGTACAGTAGGATCAACTAATGATGTTACCAAAGTTGAATTCTAAATGGGAAGCCTTCAGGGACTAAATTTTGGAGGCTACTAGGCTTTTCGTTCCAACTAAGAAATGCTGTTCAAGGTTTAGTCCTAAATGGATGTTAGATGAACTAATGAGCCTCATGGCAGAGAAGAAAAATGTATGAAATGCATATAATGTATCAGGTGACACAGAAGCCTATGGCAGATATAAACTAGTCTGTAGTCAAGTCACAAAGGAGGTTAGGGAGGAGAAGGCAAATGATGCAAAGAAAAACAGCAAAGAGTTCTTTACTTATGTAAACTGTAGAAGGAAAGGGATGAATCAGATTGGACCACTTAACACAGATAGGTTGACTATTAAGGATCATGATCAGGTAGTTGATAAACTGAATGAGCATTTTGCATCTACATTCACACATGAGGAATTATTCAATGAGCAGAGTGCAAGAACTTTATCAAACTCTAACTGATTTTGTAATAACTGCGTGCAAAGTGGAGGAGAAATTGTTTGCAGTTAAACATAAAAAAGACACCAGGGGTGGAAGGGATTTGTTGTTTGTTGTTTATTATTTGGTTTTTAGGAGCATTAGCAACTAAGGCCATATTGCTCCGGGAATATGCGGTGGTCATTCCTTGACCTTTCTGCATCCTCCGTATTTGGTGGTGATGGGCTCGAACCCCGGTCTAATCAAGAAGCGTGTGCTACGCACTGCTGCTCCTTCCCACCTGGCTACGGAGGAGCCAGGAAGGGATCTATCCAGTTATATTAAAAGATGCAGCAAAGGAAGTAAGCAAACCTTAGCTCTAATTATCAGAGCTTCCTTGGACTCAGGGGAGGACCCCATGGATTGGAAGTGTGCAAATGTATCACCAATTCCAAAAGTGGATTCAAAAGGCGACACAAGTAATTATAGTCCTGTTAGTTTAACTTCTGTTCCGGGGAAAATAATTGAATAACTGGTTAAAGAAGCATTGCAGGATCATCTAGATAAGACTTGATTAATATTAAGACACAGCATGGGTTTGTTAAAAGGAGGTCTTGTCTGACCAATTTGATTGGTTACTATGATATAGTCAAAAAGAAACTGCATGCCAAAAATAATTTTGATATCATATACTTGGATTTCAGGAAAGCTTTTGATACTGTTGCACATGGAAAACTGCTGTACAAATTGGAACAGAATGGTATTAAGGGTAAGTTGCTACAATGGATAAAAGGATGGTTGAGTGGGAGAAGATAGAGGGTGGTAATCAATGGGTGCTGCTCTTCGTGGACTAATGTTATTAGTGGAGTTACCCAGGTTTCGGTGTGGCGCCCATTGTTGTTGATTTGTATATTTATCAATGACCCCAGGGGCTCACATCTGGTGAGTATGGGCTTGGCACACCAGGGTCCTGAGCTGGATATCATCATTCTTCTCTTTCTTGATCATTCCCTTCTGTCTCTCTCAGGGTAACTTGGGAATTTTTTTTTTTTTTGGCTCGTGCAGCATAAGCCTCAGGTTTCCTTGCACATATGGCTGATAATAATAGTAATAATAATAATAATATTGATGACGGTATATCAAGTTTAATGTTCATGTTTGCGGATAATACAAAGGTTGGCAGGGTTGTTAATGACAGTGAAGGTATGCTACTCCAACTGGATCTAGATTGGTTAGGCAAATGGGATGAGAAGTGGCAGCTGAAGTTTAACATTGACAAATGCAAAGTTCTGCATATGGGTGGCAATAACCGAAGAGAAACCTACCGTGTGGTACTACACTCAAGGAAGTGGAAAGTGAAAAAGACTTGGGGATAATTGTGCAGCCAAATATGAAGTTCGTTGAGCATTGCAGTTGGGCTGACAGGGCAGGTCATGGAGTCTTTTCAAAGATATATAGGAATTTTACTAGCAGAGACAGGGATGTGATTATCTCGTTATGCAAGGCAATGGTCAGGCGACACCTAGACTACTGTGTACAGGTCTGGAGGCCTCATTTTAGGATGTGGAGTTGCTAGAACGAGTACAAAGAAAGGCAACAAGATTGGTGAGGGGAACAAAAGGGTGCTCTTACCAAGAAAGGCTTAAATTCTGCAAATTGCCGCATCTGGAGAATAGGCACCTGCGAGGTGATCTGATAGAGGTGTATAAGGCCTTAAATGGGTGAGCAAGCTGAATGCTGATGCGATTCTTCCTCTTCCTCAGATTAAGAACCTCAGGGGGCACAGATTCAAATTGAGAAAAGACAGTTGTAGAATATATGTGCGGAAATTTGCCTTTAGCCAGCGGATAGTTGATCGGTGGAACAGACTTCCATGTTGTGTTGCGGAAGTTGAAAGCCTAAATGAGTTGAAGGCAGAGCTGGACAAGCATTTGGCACAAATGGAGGGGTGAAATGGGAGGAGTTATTTTTTGTCTGATGCTACATAAGCTTGCTTTCTTGCATCGTATGCCTGAGCTAATGCAAAATATATTTAAACCGTGAAAACAAGAATATTTAATAGATAAGTTTTTGAATATTTTTTTGACCTAGCATTTTTTTTTTTTACTTTTGACAGCATTAGTTGATGCATATGATGCAAGCTTATATAGCATCAACCAAAAAAAATTTTCCAGTTTGTCCAGCTCTTTCTTGAATTCATTTAAGCTATTAACTTCCACAATGAAAGATAGAAGTTAGTTCCAGCAACAAGAACCCACTGGCTAAAGTCAAATTTCCGAACATCTATTCCACAACTGTCTTTCCTCAATTTGAATTTATACCCCCTCTGGTTCGTTATCTGAGCAAGAGGAAGAAACTCAACAGCAACGAACGTGATCAACCCATCCAAGGCCTTATACACCTCAATCAGATCATCTTGCAGGTGCCTAGTCTCCAGATGCTGGAATTTGCATTACACAATTATCACCAGATCTTTTTCATTCTCTATTTCCCTGAGTGTAGTACCATACAGTTAGTACGTTTCACTGAGGTTACTTCTACTCATATGGAGTACTTTGCATATGTCTATGTTAAACTTTACTTCCCACTTCTCAGTCCATCTACACACAGTTAGTACGTTTCTCTCAAGTTACTTCTACTCATATGCAGTACTTTGCATATGTCTATGTTAAACTTCCCTTCCCCCTTCTCTAGTAGTATTGACAGTATTGGCATTAGCATACTGCCACTAATAACGGTGCCAACCATTGTATCACATGTAAAGCTTACGAAAGCAAAAACTCTCCCCCTTACTCCTGATGGTAGTTACATCTTTAAGTAAATCCTACATTAGTACACTGTAATCGCTGCCACCTAGTGATTTCTTTTTCTGCAGATTTTCTCAATGCCCGCATAATCACTGCTAATAACGATATCCAAAACAATATTCTCTCTGGAACATGCTGCTGTAGAAGAGAATCACCAATAAATGCACAAAACCTTGCCAGTGTGCAATTGACCAACCCTCAAGTTTCCAGCAATATCTGGGAAGTTAAAATTCCCCATTATAAGACAAGTTGATTTTCTGGCTAATTCTATTTCTCTTTACAACTGTTTGTTGTACTCATCAGTGCCATTAGGCATATAACCCTCCTACTCTCTGTTTTGCTTTCCAAGTGCTTATGTAAAACTGAACATTGCATTGTCCATCCAAGTCAACTGGAAGCACTTCCTTAAATTTTGTTTCCTAACTAAAAGCATAACTACACCCCTACTCTCATTTTTCCTTTCCCAGTGCTTATGTCACAAGCTGACACAATGTTGCATTGTCCACCGTTAGTCAATTGGATGCACTTCCTTACATTTATGTTTCTTAATTAACGGCATAACTGTTCCTCCCTTCCTATCCTGGTTATCACGTTTGTACCATATTCCAATTCTGCACTGCGTATATCTGTGTGACCCCATGTCTCTGATATCCTAACAATATACACCTTTGAATCCAGACCAGCCCTTCAATTTCGTCAAATATATTTACTATACTCATAGCATTGGTGTACATGAAGTATGCATGCACCTTTTCCTACTCTTAGTTTCCCCAACACAGCCCATGTACAGGGTCCAGTCACAATATAATGAACACCTACCTAGTATCCAGAAATTGCGCCTTTCGCAGCATGCACTGCAGCCAGGTGCTGTGGGAGGGACTCAATAAATCTGCGGAAGGTTGCTACAGATATCTGTGACCATGCAGGCTGCAGTGTAGGCCAGATTTCCTGTAGGTTCCTCGGTGGGGGATCCATCCTTCTGATGTCGATCGAACTTGTTCCATAGACATTCAATTGGGTTAAGATCTGGAGAATTTGGTGGCCAATGGAGAAGCTTGACGTCTTCGTCATACTCCTGAAACCTCTCATGGACAATTCTGGCAACATAGCATGGCACATTGTCTTGCTGATCGATACCATCACCCCCAGGGAACATGGTCAACATGTATGGTTTACCTGATCGGCAATGATCGATAGGTAACCATTTGCGTTCAGGGTGCCCTCCTGAGGTATCATTGGACCCAAGCCATGAAAACATTACCCAGACCATAACACCAGGATGCAACATGGCTGCCGTTACGTGTGGACACGTTATTTCACGCTCCTGATTTTTAGTTCTAAAATGTGTAGTTTTTCCAGTCTACAGCTAAAGATTTGGCACTAACGATATTAAGAGTAGGAGACCGGCAGAATTACTTAACAAGTACAGGTCACTGTTGAACAAAAGCCGAGAATTAGGGTTGAAATTGAAAGTGTCTGCAATTCTGCCCAGACACGATAGGAGGGAGTATATGATGAGAGCCTTGTCGATCAATTTGGCCCTGAAAAGATTGTGCAAGGCTCAAGGGGTAGAATTTTTTTCAGCCTGGACTGTACTTGTTAACAGGAGAGATTGCTTCTACAGGGATGGGATACACTTAAATAGAAAGGGTGCAAGAATATTTGCTGATGCTATCGAGGCAGTGTTAGGTGGGTCGGAAAACTGCTAGCTTGGGGGAGACAAAGACCAATATATTGACAGTAGCCAATGGCAGAGGTGAAAGAGATTCTTGCACTGTTTCTATTAGAATGAGCAGAAGCCTGAAAAACAAGATGCATGGTATTTCAGAGACTGCTGGGAGCCATTGCGGTACAAGTAAACACATGGGTTGTGTTAGGGTAGCTAAGAATAGAAACAGGTGCAGGTATACTTGCGTGTACACCAATGCTAGGAGTTTAGTAAATAAATTTGATGAATTTGAGGTATTGCTCAAAACATCAAAGGCAGATATTGTTGGGATATCAGAGACGTGGTGTCACACAGATATAAGGGATGCAGAACTGCAATTTGGGGAGTACAGCGACTACAGAAAGGATAGACAGGATAGGAAGGGGGGAGGGGTTATGCTATTAGTTAAGAAACACATAAAAACCAAGGAAGTGAAGCCAGTCGACATCGCTGGACAGTGCAGTGTTGAGTCAGTTTGGTGTGACATAAGCATTGGGAGATCAAAATTGAGAGTAGGAGTGTGCTATAGGCCTAATGACTCTGATGAGTATAATAAGGAACTGTACAGGGAAATAGAGTGGGCCAGTAAATCAGAGAGTCTTATAATGGGAGATTTTAATTTCCCAGATATTGACTGGAATTTGGGGGCTGGTTACTCACACACTAGCAGGGCTTTTGTGGATTTATTGGATGATTGTTTTCTACATCAGCATGTTCGGGAGGCAACTAGAGGGAGTAATACTCTTGATTTGATTATCAGCAGTGATTCTTCATGCATTAAGAATCTGCAGATAAATGAACGACTAGGTGGCAGTGATCACAGTGTGCTGAAGTGGGATTTACTGAAAGAGGTAACTACCATTAGGGGTAAAGGGAAGGGTTATTGCTTCCGTAAAGGCGACTACGATGGACTGAGACAGTATTTAAATTCTATACAGTGGGACCAACTGATGATGTTACCAACAGCAAATCCAAAATGGGAAGCATTCAAAGAACTTATCTTGGAAGCTACTAGGCTTTACATACCAACTAAGAAATATTGTTCAAGGTTTAGGCCAAAATGGATGTCAGATGAACTAATGAGGCATATGGCAGAGAAGAAAAATGCATGGGATACTTACAAATTAACACATGACACAGAAGCCTATGATAGATACAAGTTGATATGCAACCAAGTTACAAAGGAGGTTAGGCAGGCGAAGGCAGATTACGAGAAATCCTTGGCAAGTGATGCAAAGAAAAACAGCAAAGAGTTCTTTACTTATGTAAACTCTAGAAGGAAGGGGATGAATCAGATTGGTCCACTTGATATTGATGGGTCAACTGTTGATGATCCTGCTCAGGTAGCTAACAAACTAAATGAATATTTTGCATCGACATTCACACATGAGGAGTTATTCAGCAAGGGGAATGCCAGAGGTGTATTCAACTCTAGCAGTAAGCAACAGAATCTTGAAATAACTGGGAGTAAAGCGGAAGAGAAACTGTTGAAGATAAACACAAGAAAGGCACCCGGGGTGGATGGGATCTATCCAGTTATATTAAAGGAGGCAGCAAAGGAAGTAAGCAAACCCTTAGCCATAATTATGAGAGCTTCCTTGGACTCAGGGGAGGTACCCACAGACTGGAAATGTGCAAATGTGACCCCAATTCACAAAGGAGGATCAAAGGCTGACACAAGTAATTATAGACCTGTGAGCTTAACTTCTGTTCCAGGAAAATTAATGGAGGCACTGGTTAAAGAAGCACTGCAGGATCATTTAGACAAGACTTCAGTTATAGCTCAGACACAGCATGGTTTTGTTAAGGGGAAGTCTTGCCTGACCAAATTGATTGGATACTATGATGCAGTCACAAAAGAACTGGATGCAGGGAATAACTTTGATATTATATATTGGATCTTAGAAAGGCTTTTGATACTGTTGCACATGGAAGACTGCTACACAAATTGGAGCAGTGTGACATTGGAGGCAAATTGCTGCTATGGATAAAGGGGTGGTTGAGGGGGAGAAGACAGAGTGGTAATCAATGGACACTGCTCATCGTGGACTAATGTTATTAGTGGATTCCCTCAGGGCTCAGTGTTGGGTCCATTATTGTTTTCTGTATTTATAAATGATATTGATGATGGTATATCAAGCTTAATGTCCAAGTTTGCAGATGATACAAAGGTTGGCAGGGTTGTCAAGGACACTACTGACACTATGCTGCTGCAACAGGATCTGGAAAGGTTGAGCAGATGGGCTGAGAGGTGGCAAATGAAGTTTAACATTGACAAATGTAAAGTACTACACATGGGAAAAAGCAATCCCAGAGCAACGTATCAACTCTGTGGTACTACACTGACAGTGGTAGAGAATGAAAGGGACTTGGGGGTGATTGTGCAGGCAGATATGAAGTTCTCTGAGCAGTGCAGACGGGCTGCAAGAGTAGCTCATGGAGTATTGTCAATGATATACAGGAATTTTTCCAGCAGGGATAAGGTGATTATTCCCTTGTATAAGGCAATGGTCAGGCCACACCTAGAGTACTGTATACAGGTCTGGAGGCCTCATTTCAAGAAGGATGTAGAGCTGCTGGAACGAGTACAGAGAAGGGCAACAAGATTTGTGAATGGAACAAAGGGGTACTCTTACGAAGAAAGGCTTAAGTTTTGCAAATTACAGTGTCTGGAGACTAGGCACCAGCGAGGTGATCTGATAGAGGTGTATAAAGCCTTGAATGGTTTGAGCATGCTCAATGCTGATGGGATTCTTCCTCTAGTTCAGAAAAATCACCTGAGAGGGCATAAATTCAAATTGAGGAAAGACAGATGTAGGATAGACGTGCGGAAATTTCCCTTTAGCCAGCGGGTGGTTGGTTGGTGGAACAGACTGCCATCCCTTGTGGTGGAGGTTGATAGCCTAAATAAGTTTAAGGCTCAGCTGGACAGGTATTTTGAACGAACAGAGGGGTGAAGTGGAAGTGGGTTTTTTTTTTTTTGGCTGATGCTGCATAAGCTTGCTTTCTTGCATCAAATGCCTCTACTAATGCTAATGCTAATGCTAATTTCTGCACAGCAAGTTATCATGTGGAACATTGTGGTGAGCAGTTTTGTGAAATTCCTGGGGTATTTACCAGATTTCAGCGTTATTCTCTATTTCCTTTGTTTGTGAGACCACATGGTCACCACGAGGCCCACAAGGACATAGGGAAGTGCACCAATGCAGCTGTCACGCTGTAGGTCTGGATCTTGACTGGGACGCTTCCCAACTGTGAGTATCATTGGACCAAGTCAGTATCCCATTTTTCGCCGATTTAAGTGCAAAACTGCCAAGTAATGACGATGTTTGTGTTTCCCTCCCTCCATCATAAACGTTCCATGGTGTTACGCAAACTTTTGCCCATTGTACAATACAGCATATTAGATATCACCGTTTTTTGCCACGCCTAGAAATGTCACAGGAAATTACTCCCACTCCTCTAGGTGATTTTAACTCAGCCTCTATTTCACTTAGAAATATGCGACAGGTGTTAATCTCCACCGACCTATGGGCTCTATAACAGGAAAACCACGAAACCTCGCTAATCCAGACAGTCTCGAAAATCCGGATTTTACTCAAAATGGAGGGAAAGCCTGAAAACTCCCAGGACATTACGTATCTGAATCCCAACGATGATTCCATCATCATAGAAAACCAGGATGAAGCAGCGTACCCCTGCACTGGAGCCCCACAGACTGGAAAGAGGAAATATAGAAAACCAACCATGCTCAAGTTGGAAGAGACGCGTTCGCAAACTAAACCGAAAGAACCAAAAGAAATCCAAGATAACCAGCCAAGCCAGAGAGATGCCAGTGATGAAAAACAACTGGATCCCCCTCTGGATCCCTCTCTACTGGGGGGGATCCAGAGGGGGATATATGCAGAAACACTGAGGAATTCCTCCAACCTACCTGACAATATACAAACCAAAAACCAACCTGCCAACTCCCAATATTGTTGTGCCGAGACCACTCACTGCTGATGACACCACCTCCAGCGAAAGTAAAAAAACCCACTTTATACAAGAACTATGTGATCTGAAATCGACAACAAAAACAATCAGAAAAACGAGGAGTTTGGGAATCATCATAGAGACGGAAACCATCAAAGAATCCAGTCAGATTATGACTAACCCCAAGATAACAATAAATAGGATTGAAGGCAGAATCGCCAAAGAGAAAAAGGACCCTCCATGAAAATCTACGACCTGAATAGCAACATTATGCCAGAACTGACCTGAGATATACTTCAGAAACCTGCAGAGGTCCCTCCCAAATACCAACATGAAAAAACTGGTCACACCAAGATATGCGATTAAACCCATGACAGGAAACTCCAAGAACTGGATGGTGGAACAAGGATCTTTGTAAACTAGAGCAGCCACAGATTTTGTGAAGACATCGTGGTTTCCAGATGTTATAGGTGCTGCAAGTTTGGCCATACTTGCACCCAAACAATCCAGACACGTGGCTACTGTGCTGAAAAAGGCCATGACTACAAGGACTGTCCCAAGAAAGACGAACAACCAAATGTGCCAATTGCAAAGGCCAAAAACTCAACGCAAGCACTCAGTAAGAGATAACATATGTCCCATCTACATAAAAATTAAGTTTGAACCAAACTTAATTTTTATGTAGATATATGGCAGCACACCCAAAGCAATACACCACGATTGTCAAATTCTTCCAACACCATAGAAAAGGCAGGAGTCGTAACAGACCAAATCAGGCTAAAAGCTGACAAAGTAAATGCCGACATCATCATCCTACAGGAACCATATACCCACTCCAAACTGGTCAGGGTATATCCCCTAAAATACAAAATACTACAGTCAGAGGAAGCAACTCCATGAGCTGCAATTCCCAACAATACTGATAAGAAACCCGGATATAACAGATAATTCTCAATAAGAAACCCGGATATAATAGCCATCAAAGTCTCCCATCTATGTTAGTAAAGTTGGAATCGAGAAAGTCAAGTTTAAAAGAAATCAAAAAGTTCCAAGTAATTAATGAAGCTAGGAGAAAGATAGATGCAACAGATGAATTTTACAGAATGTGGAGAGATTTTAAGCCAACAGGTCGAAAAGAGACTATTCCAGAACTTACAATTTGCACAAGTACCTTTGAAGCAAAAGGAATCATAACAGCGAATAATTCAGACAACAGAGATGAGTAGTAGTTGAATCAAAGGATAACTGGGATTCTGTAAGGAAAAATAACATGGGGTTTGGCAGAGTGAAAGTGGAAGCAGGCATCATTGAGATTAGAACTGAGACCATATATATTTGTGAAACGAACAAGGAAATATCTGAGAGGTTTAGATCTCGCAGATGTTAGCATTAGTAGAGGCATACGATGCAAGAAAGCAAGCTTATGCATCAGCCAAAACAAAAACCGCTTCCATTTCACTTTCACTGCCTGTTCGTTCCAAATACCTGTCCAGCTCAGCCTTAAATTTATTTAGGCTACCAACTTCCACAATAGAAGATGGAAGTCTGTTCCACCAACCACCAGCTGGCTAAAGACAAACTTCCACACATCTATCCTACAACTGTCTTTCCTCAATTTGAACGTTCTCCCTCAGGTTCTTAATCTGAGCAAGAGGAAGAATCCCATCAGCATTCAGCTTGCTCAAAGCCATTCAGGGCCTTATAAACCCAAGTTCGAATAGCTAAGCTTAATAAACGGTACTCACTTTAGATAACCTGCAGTTGTTACATGAGGTAGGATGGCCTTATAAACCTCAATCAGATCACCTTGCAGGTGCCTACTTTTTTATGTTTGTTCTATTAGTCTGACAATTCATTATTTATTCAGTAGTAAGAATAGGTGAGTAGGGCATGCTATGTGAAGTAACGAAATTTTTGGATAGGGCATATCCAAAAATATATAGCAAGAATATACTCAGCTCCGTGACGTGGCCTTGACAATGCCCCCACAAACACAAGTTTGTGGGGGCATTGTCGTTATTATCTTCAGTCATTATCTGACAGAGTACAGGCAACGAATTTTTAGACTGGGTGATCTGGAAGTCTTCTAGTTACCAATAGGTTGTCCACTGGGATATCTAGCACTGGCCTGTAAAGTGTTTTAGAGCTGTACCCTTGAAATGAAAGGAAGATTGTAATGTAAGGACTATTTCTATAATCTCATGTTGCATGATGAAAGAGATATGGGTGGGGGATGAGGTGTTGACAGAGCTTTGCTCTGGAGACTAAACACGGGTTTCACCACTACAAGCCTCTAAGCAGTGGTATTGCACTGGTCGATGAGTTGTGTGGTCGCCACACCCTGACTATTGTTTACATTGATTCACACATGGGTAGTCACCTCCAGTATGCTAGGTTGACATGTGTTTAAGTAAGGGGTGGATCCTAGAATGTCATTTGAACTTCGTCTCGTATCTCAGTTAAGAACAGTACCAGCGTACAATGGCCAGATACAGCAGTAGTGTAAGTTTGTGTAAGTAGTGTGCAGTAGTAGTAGTTTTAGGAGCATCAGTAACTAAGGCCATATTGCTCTGTATGTCTGTAATTGTAAATTGCATGTTCTGAGGTTGATTTTCGCGGCAACCCCCAAGGTAGAATGCACTGGTCCCACAGGAACTAGTAGTTGTTGGTGACTCTATTGTCAGGGAAACGGGGAACATGCTTTGTAAAAAGGATAGGTGGAACAGAACCAGGGTATGTCTGCCATGGGCAAGGGTTGATGACGTCGTAGAGCGGATATCATCTTTTAAGGGCACAAAAGGTGATATAGTTGTACACGTTGGCACTAATGATATTAAGAGTATGAGACCAGCAGAATTACTTAACAAGTACAGGTCGCTGTTGAAAAAAAAAAGCCGTGAATTATGGTTGAATTTGAAAGTGTCTGCAATTCTGACCAGACACGATACAAGGGAGTATATGATGAGAGCCTTGTCGATCAATTCGGCCCTGGAAAGACTGTGCAAGGCTCAAGGGGTAGAATTTTTTTCAGCCTGGTCTGTACTTGTTAACAGAAGGGACTGCTTCTACAGGGATGGGATACACTTAAATAGAAAGGGTGCAAGAATATTTGCTGATGCTATTGAGTGTGCGAGTGGGACAATTGAGGAAGATGTAGGCACAGGGATGTCAAGGTCTAGCCAAAGAGAGGCAGTTTGTTGCCTGAATCAAAGAACATAGTTCTCAAACCAACAGTAGACCACAAAAACTGTCCTCCTTCTATATTCACACATCAAACCGTTTGATGAAACAGTTTGTGAAAGCCCTGCAAGAAGGTCCCTGCTTCAACTACCTATGTACCAAATTCCCACTGATCACCCGAGAATTAGAACAAGGTATTTTTGTTGGATCTCAAATTCACATACTGATGAAGGACTGAGATTTTGAGGGAACTATGAATAAAAGAAAAAAAAAGCAAGCATGGATTATCTTCAGATCTGTTGAGAACTTCTTAGGGAACAAGGATCTAGACAACAATATAGTTGAAAATATGTTGGCAAATTTCAAGAAGCTGGGCTGCAACATGAGTGTCAAGTTACATTTTTTTCACTCCTACACTGACTACTCAAGGAAAGTGTTAGTGAAGAAGTGAGAGGCTTCGCAAACATTAAAGACACAGAGGTGAGGTACCAGAGGAGTTGGAATGTTAACATGATAGATGACTATTGCTGGATGTTGTAAAATAGAACAATCTGCAAGAATATTAAAGAAACAAAAATTTGACTAATCTTAGATCAGTTTTTAAAATGATAGACTAATGTTTAGTGGATATTTTACCACACTACCCTTTTAATAGAGTTTTCAACATGTATTTAAATATAATTCTGGTAAAAGTAGCATTCTGTTATAACTTCAGTGCGCACAAATTTGGCCAAATTATTAAAAATTTGTGAAAAATCACATTTCCTTTTGTGATATTTGAATAAATCTGACTTTTTGGAAACAAATCTAAATCTAAGTTATTTTTGAATTCACTAGTACAAAATGATTCAGAAACAACATTTTCTGAGAAAACATCACTGAATTTTTTTCAAAATACAGAGTAGTGTAATAATGAGATGGTTTGTCACAAAAATTAATTGCTCTGGCTAAAAGCAGTTTACAATTTAAATTTGTCTCATTAGTATCAGGTTTCCTTGCAGGTGCCTAGTTTTCAGAAACTGAAATTAGAACTGAAGTTGTTCTTGGAGAGAATACTCTTTTGACCTTGGCATTCAATGTTTTTGATTTTCTTTGTACTGACATAAGTACTGACAGATGGGGGAAATCAGCATTATACAACAGGGACAATTACCTCCCTATCCCTGCTGGAAAAATTCCTGTATATCATTGGCTGAACCCCATAAGCTGTCATAACCACTTTTTTGGAAAAATCCTTTATTCTGAATTCCTCACTAAAACATCCCTTATCCAAAGTTTGGATCCCAAATATATGTGTAAGGGCTGTTTCAAAAAAGAACGTAATAAATCATGATTTGCTTGTATATAAATCTTTACCTTCATTTTCTGCCTACACTAAAGTTCATCATTAAACAGTTATTAATCAGTTCAAACTCTATTTTGAGAAGACTAACGGTATAAAACTTGTTTGTCTAAAAGGCAGTCGAGCATTTTGGTTTCTTGTGAAAAATCAGATGGGAGTATTGACAGATTGTGTCAGTGAAATTATTCTTGTTGGGATGAAATCCTTTATTCTGCATTACACACTAAAATCTCATCCAATGCTTGGTTTTCGAACAAATATCTCAAGGTTGTTCAAGATAGGAATACAGCATATTGCAATTTGTTCTGTATCTAAACTTCTGTCTTTATTTTCTGTACACTAAGGCTTGCAACAATTAACCATATGATTCAATAGAACCATATGGTTATTAATCAGTCCAAACTCAATTTTGAACAGGCTAAGAGTATAAAACTTGTTTCTTGTCCAAATGATAGTCACATATGCTGGTCTCATGCAAAAGTAATTGTCTACAACTTCTGCACATCCAACTCATGTTATATCTGTATGGTTCTATTGCATCCTCAGCCAAAGAAAAATCTGAATTATTAGCATTCCTACTTTTCTTCTTGCATCAATGACACTGATAAACCATTTCATACTCTATACACTACTCAATTCAGGAAAAAAAAAAACAAAAAAAAACTCATAACTGGATTTTCTTTTTCACTCCCAGAATTAGAAGGCAAGTCTAAGCAACTAATCATTCTTTACAAATTTCAAACTTGCTCTACATTGAATATTTTTCCACATCTGGATTGTGGTTCCCCAAAATCTCTCTCAAGCCTCGACCCCATTCAAAAGAGGGCAGTCAGATAAATTAATGACCTGTCTCATAAAAAGTCTCCCCACTCTGTCTCACAGATGTTCAGTTTCTGATGCATGCCTTTTCTACAGATATTCTCACGTGCATTGTTATGAATTGCATCTGTAATTCTCTTCACTCTCTATGAAACCAATTTGAACATGTGACGAAAACAGCATCTATTCATTATCCAAATGAAAACTCACAGAATCAACTTGAAGGACACAGTACCTTCTCCATAAGCTGTTTTCATCACTTCACTGGTTTCTTTTGCACTTTTTCCAAATTTGATACAAAATGTGATACAATTTCACTGTTCAATAAAAATCACTAATTTTAAAATGGAATAAAAAGCATAAAACACCTGTTATTTAATGTGTGCTAATTTGTATTGACTACAGATAAACAGGTGATTCATGCATTACTGTCTAGATGAGTCATCAAACAAGCTCGACAATTTACAACTTGCCACAATTATATATTGAGGACATGTTTAACTTGTCAATTATATCCACTTTTACATAAATATGAAATTTATCCAAGGAACTGTTTTTTGTTTAAAAACATTAACAAAAACCCTGCATAACATCAATCTTGTGTATAATGAGAACCTCTGTGCAGCAATTTGCCATGTTTTGTTAAATTTATTATTTTAATAACACAGATTGCTACAAGCATGGAATATTGTTCTATTGCTTTTTATGTTTTAAGCGCTTTTAATTATTTTCTTATTGAGAATAACACTAAATAGAAAGAACAATGAATGACAGAGGAATGAAAAGGGAAACATTATCACTAACCCAAACTAGATTCCATCAGAGAAACAGAATACTAAGTGTTCTGAAGTGAGGGCAGGTCTTCTCTTTCTCTGAATAATATATAAAACATATATTAAACAAATATGATTAACTTAGTTTTATTCTTTCAGTGGAGAGTAATTACATACAGAATTAATGAAACATTACACACTAACTTCCATTATTCAATTACGACCAAATCTTGTAAATGAAAAACTTAACAATAATGCAAACAAGTTTATCTATATAACTATTCTTCTTCTTCTTCTTCTTTTTCATCAGGAACTGTATTTACCTGAAGTTTGTAAAAAGTATCCTTTTGAAAGGGTCTTTGAAGAGGATGTGCTAACAACTTTGCCATACAGTTATGTAATTTAGTAGTATTTCTCATCACCTCAAACACATAAGATGTATATTTTTCATCCAAATCACAAAATGATTCAAATATTTCCTATAGAAAAACACGTTATAAAATATATATAACCGTTCATACAAAAATATTGTAAAAAAAAAAAATAAATAAATAATTCAAAATAGTATCCAATTGTCCTGTAAGAATAATATCCTTTAAAAGAAGTAGAAGAATTAATTTTTATGATATACAATTATTAATTCTGTTTGACCTTTGAAAAAAGTAGGATTTCCTTGTTTTCTGTTGTGTTTTTGTGGCTGGAAGGATGTAAACTGTATAGTAAATGGAATGTTCTTCCTGCTAACAATGAAACCAAGTATTAAAAAAAAAAAAAAAAAAAAAATGGCACGACTAAAAGGTGTAATCTGCCACTTATTTATAACATGAGACAAGGCTATGATAGCATTTTTTGATCTTTTGGAATGTAGCGGTCCCTCATTTGATTGCAAGTGGTCTTTGGTGAAAATTTGCTGAAGTTGTCTGACATGAGCTGCCTGTAACAACATGAAGTTTGTTATGTGGCAAGCATTAAGGCTACTGCATTTACTAGTCAGCATAAATCCTACAGGCACAAAAAAGCAAGAATTGATCAAGTTCTATTTTTCATAATTTTCACAGGGTCAAAGGAGTATTAGCTATTTTATAATGTTGAAGTTTTGTTTGATATTATTTTTAAATTTTAATACTGAGTAGCCAAAAATATGATTGTCACTCCAACAACTGCCCGTGATGGCTTAGCTCACTAACAGTGGTGAGCTAAGCCAGCACTGGCAGTATTCACATACTAATCTGTACAGCATTTGTGAACAGGTAATTGTATTCACCAGAGGAAAATTATAATTGGTTGGAATCTGAAAGACACGACTGATGGTATCAGTCCCATCCCCAAGAAAAAATTAGCACGTCTAGGTGGGCTGCTGTTCTACAGCTGTTATTATAAAATAACAACTTTGCTTGTGATGGCTGATTGTCTTGTCTTGTTTATTACTGTGTAGTGGGAAAACAAATTGGATATATGAGGTGAGAAATGGATGGACATAGTTCATGTTAATAAGTCTGTGTTAATTAAGCAGGCACTTTGGTATATGAGGCGCTATTCAAAAGCTTTTGGGCTACAATAATAATTTTAAAAAAAATTAATTATAAACTTTGAGGGGGATGTTATTCCTCAGCATTCCCTACAATTAAGAATACACAGGGACAGGGCTTTATATCATTTCATTAAGAGAATTGCAGGGTTTTACACATAATATGTCATTGTTAGGGCATTTCTGCACTTGTTTTGTATCCTCCTGTTGCCTTTTTTCAATTTCTGCTTGATCTCCAAAATATAATTAAATTTGAGTTCAAATTTTAGTCTCAGAAGCAGAAAAAGAAATCACTGGGAATAAGATCAGATGAGTACAGAGAATGGAGAAGCAGAGCCATGCTGTTCTTGTTCAGAAACTGTTGCACACAGAGAGCAGTGCAGTATGAGCCAATCTGCTCATTTTATTTGTCATGATGAAGCTGCCAACTGCCAGTGCCCTTTCCCTGGATGTTTGAGTTTCATAGCCTCTTTGTCGATGTTGTAGGACATACTATTTATAAAAGTTCCAATTAACACTAGTTAAATTATTTTTCATATTCTGTGTATAGATGTTCTACAAAAAGCATTACATGTACAAAACTTATCATGTTGTTTTTCATGTTACATGTGGATATGTATTTTTAATTATTCAAAAAGTCAGCTACTCCCAATATTTTGTGAAACTTAACATTTACCTATTTTTCCTATGTTTTTGCAAAATTAAGAAGTTTAATAGTTATTCGAAATCCAAGAGCATGGCAGGAAGAAGAAAGAGCAGTGGTAAAATTACTATACTGCTAGGTCTACCACTGTGCAGATGGTGGTGGGGGGGGGGGGGGGGGCAGATTGTTGGAGAATATTAAGGGGTGACCAACAGAATTTTTACTTTTCTTTCTGGGGAAAAAAAAAGAAGAAATAATAGAATAGAATCTTTAATTGCAGCAATGATAGACACAATTAGTCCCGTCACAGCAAGGTGGTGCCAGGGGTTAAACTCACCTTTTTTCATTGTTTGGTAAATTAGAATTATTCAATTACCTAAAATTTTTAAACTCAACCAAAATGACTATATTAGAATGATACAAGTCTAAGTAATAAATTAGACCATTTAATTGAACTGTTCTATGCAAGTGAATTTCACATTATTTTGTTTTCTGAGACACGTTTATTCTTATTATGACTTTTTTAAACTTTGAAGCCAGCTTCAATTATACCTTTACTGCTTATAACATATATTAAGAGAAGGGAGAGATACATGTATATTTGTGCTTACAATTATACATATATCTCTCCCTTCTTACAACCACTTACAATTCTAAGAACATGATCCTAATCTATTAAAGATACAGGATCACTTACTGTTATGATTAAGCATTATTCTGTATCACAGAATAATTGCTCAATAATAAATATTAAGAAGGGCGGTCAAATTGGTCAGTCATAAATCATTCGTATGAAAAATAGCATTAGCAAATCAGGGACAAAAAAAAAAAAAAAAAAAAACACATCCTGTTCTGGTATCAGAATTGTTTATTATATAAAAACAGATATGTTTGTTAATTTAATAAAAATGTAGTATATCTTAGAGACACCTGCCTGATAGTGAACAGCCTCGATTCTTCGTGGTATACACTAAAAAGTCAGTCCATGCTGACTCAAATGCTCCCTACAGCTGTTGCATTGGACAATTGCAGTTCTCTATTCCAAAGCCTTCATTCTGCCTTGCCCCACAGCTGCTCAATTTGATCAAGATCTGGTGATTGGGTAGGTCACCACAGCAGGCTGAATTCACTCTTGCATTCCTAGAAGTAGTTCGGACCTTGTGACATGGTGCATTATCCTGTCAGAAGAACCCAATCTCAGGGATGCACTTGGTCAAAAACAATTCCCAGATAACCTGTGGCATCCAAATGATGAGGCACTAGTATCAAGTGGTTCAATCCAAATCATGAAAACACTCCCCACAGCACATTACTGCTGCAACTACCAGCCTGCAGTGTTGGAATCTTGCATGATGGGTCATGGACTTGTAAAAAGTGGAGAACTGGAGAATTGGAAAAACATTACCCACTGCAATGGAATCTACTTGTTTAGTCACAGGTAGCGATACCCATTTGTGACAAGGTACAATGAAAAAATAGCAGAACATTCTTGTCAGAACATTCCGAAATGCCTATTTGGTTGCCACTGTTGTACCGACTTATTCTTTGATCGAATGTAGCCTTTCTGTTACCCTATTCAAGTTTTGTTATCCTCCATTGGCCTCTTGCAACAACGAACTGTTTCTGTCCATAGGCATGTCATTGGCAGGAAGTTAGTTGGTTACTGGACCAATCTATATACACCTGGAACAGGTTTTGATGTATGAAAACCTGTTGGGGTTGTCACATGTGAAAATTCCAGAAGGGTTGTATAGTCCAAGATACTCAACAGCACATCTGGTACCAAACACACAACATTCATAGTTTTAAATCTTTCATCTCACCCATTCTTGCACTGAATTGCACATATACTGCATCTACACAGCATTCCACCTGCTTTATATAGCATGGTATGAATATGTGAGCTGTTACTCATAAAGTGGCTACCCATGTTTCATGCAATGGCAATAAAGGAAAATCATAATAGTAGTAGTAGTAATAATAATAATAATTATTATTAGTCCAGTGGTTATGGTCCCGGACCACCAATACAATATTATGGACTCAAATTCAAATTTCACGTGAAAAAAAAAAAAAAAAAAAAAACCCCACAAATAAATAAATCATGGAGAACAAAAAAAAAAAAAAAAAAAAACTTGCGAAAGTCACTCCATTGGACTTGCCTCTCCAAAGGTAGAAGTGGCAGAGTGGCGCCATCCGGTGTTGCTCCCTATAACTACCACCCACCACTGGATGCAAAAACAGGTCCACCTTCATAGCTGGATGAAGATGAGAAGTCGAAATACTGAACATACTGCAACGAGTGTGGTGTAGGCCTTAGGCAGAACGGTCGGTTTGAAAAGTCAGAGACAGCCTCCCACAGACGACAGTGGAGCTGTCTCATGTATGGCTACCACAACTAAAGGCAAGACCACCCAGCCCAACCAAATGGAAGTGTTACTTGCATAACTGCTCTAGTGACCACCCTGGAAGGAAGAAGCTAATGCATGAAGTGGACTTTGAAATGATATATTCATCAAATGATATATAATATATTCATCATGCAAGAGTATGAAGTAATGAAGCTAGAGACAGATATGACAATGCACAAGACAAAACTACACACCAAGCGGTTGGAATGGTACCTGACTGTTCAGGTCACCAAAGAGCGAATAACAGATCAGAGATGGGCCATTAACAACCTGATAGCTTCTGCAATCTTGGAAAAATCAAGCAAGATGTGAGTAACCAACTACAAAGAACAAGTACGGACACAACCAAACCAAAACTGAAGGAGGAACCACAACCCAGAGCAGCCAAAGTGGAAACAGATAAGGTTACAATATCTATAATAGAAGAGTGGAAGATGGTCCTGGCTGGATTTGAGGGAATGAACCCCATAAAAACACACCACATCAAAGCAAAGATCCAACAGAATCCTGTGGGAAGTCAGACCACCTCAATCAGCAAATAATACTGGATTACCTCAACAATGATGAAGTAACACTATACACCATCTGCACAGCCATTTTCTGTGCTGCTGTGGCAGCTACCAGGATGAACAGAAGGGAAACCAGAGACCAACAGAAAACAAAAGGCAAAGATGTGGAACCATCAGCCTGGAAAAGAAGGCTGAAGCAGAAGATAGACAGATAAGAGTGAAGATAGGCCAACTGACCCAATACCCACAGGGTAACAGAAGTAAGAAGCCGATCAGAAAAGTGAAGACCATTCTCAAGAAAGACAATGTCCACAGCACACAGAAGACATAAATAAGAGGATCGAAGAATACCTAGACACCCTCAGGCAGAAACTTCTGGCACTCAGCAAGACACATTACATGAAGGGTGTCCAGAAAATACAGACAACAGGATATCTGGCGACGAAACCCTGAGAGCCTTCTAGAGGAAAATTGGAGAAGAGAAGGGAGGCAATGGACCCCCCCCCCCAACCAGAATGCACTTCAGGAGTTCTGGGGCAACCTGTGGAGCAGTGAATTTAGCCATTAAGGTTGTCCTCTGGATAGATCTAGAATGGAAGAAAACAAAGGATATAAAAGAGATGACAGAATGGGAGATTCAGAAGGAAGAGGTGCAACAGTAGATCAGTAAGTCCCACAAGTTGTGAACTTCAAGAATAAATAACATTTACAACTACTGGTACAAAAAAGAAATTCAGATGCACATACAGGCACGTTGCAGAGCAATTCACCCATATAATAATGCAGCCTGACACAATCCCAGAGTTTCTGATTCAAGGATCAATTGAACATTGACACTACGGTTATAGAGCAGGCCTACAAGAAGCATTATAACTTGTACACAGCATATTTCGAATACTGCAAGGCCTTTGACTCTGTGCCCCATAGCTGGCTGATAGAGACTCTGAAAATCTACAAAGTCAACCAGACATTGACACTTCCTAGACCATGGCAAAATGGCAGACTGCAATCAAGGTCAAGAATGTCACAACCAGACATTCATTAGAAGAGGAATCTTTCTGGGAGATGCCCAGAGCCCACTATAGTTCTGTCTAGGGCTCAACTTACTGCCCACATTCTCAATAACAGCAAATAAGAATTATACCCAAAAAAGAAGGGAGGATGAACCTGTATACCCTCTCTCACCTGATGTACATGGATGACATCAACCTCTAGCAGCAACTCAGAATCAACTCCAACAGCTATTCCACATCACCAAAGAGTTCAGTACTAACATAAGGATGAAATTTAGCCTTGGCAAATTGCAAGATGCAAGACCCATGGACTGCATCAAGGATATCCAGTTGAATAAAACTACCAGCTGAAGACTGGTGAAGAGATTCAAGCCATGACAAAGGGAGACACAAATATCTGGGGATGATACAGGATCACAGGTTACAACACAAGGAGATATAGGCCTGCCTGACTGAGAAATACGATCAGACTGAGAATCCTGCTAAAATCAAAGCTGAATGGTGGGAATATGGTCACAGGCATAAACACTTACTCAATACCAGTACTCCTTTGGGATTATAGATGAGACCAACACTGTGTTGGAGATTATGAGATCAACCAGGATAATGATAATGAAGGGCTGCCAACGTCACTTGAAGTTGGCCATTTAGAGACTGACCATAGCCCGGAAAGGAGAGGTCATCAAGAGAAGGTGATTCAAAAACCTGCGGGATTACTTCCAGAAAAACAAAGCACCAATCTACCAAGCCATAAGAAAGATAGATAAATGGCACACAACACTCAACCTCAACAAGGATAACACACTAACAAAAACAGAAAGATAAGCAAAGAATACACTGCATAGCAGACACTAGAGTGACCTCCATCAAGCCTACATACATAAGATTGCTTCCAATGTATGGCTCATGAATGGAAAGCTCTTCCCCGAGACTGAAGGATCATGCTCACCATCCAAAACCAGGTAATCAACAATAGGAACTACAGGAAATATATTGCCAAGGACATCAGATTGACAGATTACACATATCGACAAAGTCACATGGCCCCAGAAACAATCCAGCACATCACCATGGGATGCAGGGTTATCACTCAGATGGAGGACACTCAAAGACAAGACCAGATGGCCAGGATAATACATCAGAAGCTAGTGCAAAAATACCAGTTGATTAAATAAAGTGTACCATATTAGAAGTATGAACCTCAGGCCGTACTAGATACTCCTACTCACAAATTATATTATGACCATGCCATAATAAGATGTGACAAGACAATCTCACACAACAACTTAGACATTACCCTCATCGACAAGAAGGGCTACGTACCTGATCGACACCGACCCAAGAAAACCTATGAGGGAAAGATTAAGAAGTACAGAGACCCAAGACAAAAAGTCTAAGAAATGCAGTATATGGAACATGTAATGACCATTACAATCGCTGTGTAAACCACCGGCATGGTGCTAAAAGGCCTCCATAAGAACCTACCAGCAATAGGTCTCCCAGAGAACACTTACATGAGACTCCAGAAAGCCGTGGTCCTGAACACTTGGATTAGTAAGAGTTCCTCGACCAACAGTAATAACAATAATAATCGTAACCGGACACAACCAACCAAACCATGCACTTGGTACCAGTACCTGTCATGGGGCAAAAAAAAAAAAAAAAACCCCATAAAGGAGAAAAAGTTACAACAACAATAATAATAATTGTAAGTACAATAGACTCTATTTTCCGGGATAGATGGTAAAAAACAAATCCCGGATAATCGATTTCCCGGTTAATCCAAAAATACAGAAGTCCTCGACAAACGTAAGAGTTATATTCCACGACTTCTTACCTAGTCGAGTTTTACTTAACTCGGGAATGACTGGTAACATATTGCTACTATATTATTATTGACGAATCTGAATTCAGCACAATACTTGTTAATGTTTGGCCATTTTCATACATCGTTATTATTTTAATTTTCTGATCCAAATCATTCGCTTTCCTTTTCTTGATAGATTTACTAGTACCGCTGTCACTTAGTACCATGATAAAAAATAAATTTTCTGTTTATACTCAGGGATGACCTACAAGAAACAGCACTGTATTCAGCAGTCACGGACTTGATGATAACAGTCAAAATTCAATTTCCTGAAAAGAACTTCACAGGGTTTTAGCATTAGTAGAGGCATATGATGCAAGAAAGCAAGCTTATGCAGCATCAGCCAAAAAAAAAAAAAAAAAAAAAACACTCCCCTTTCACCCTTCCATTTGTTCCAAATACCTGTCCAGCTCAGCCTTCAATTTATTTAGGCTATCAACTTCCACAACAAAGGACGGAAGTCTGTTCCACCAACCAACCAACTACCCGCTGGCTAAAGGCAAACTTCCGCACATCTATCCTACATCTGTCTTTCCTCAATTTGAATTTATGTCCTCTCAGGTGATTATTCTCAGCAAGAGGAAGAATCCCATCGGAACTGAGCATGCTCAAACCATTCAAGGCTTTATACACCTCTATCAGATCACCTTGCAGGTGCCTAGTCTCTAGACACTAATTTGCAAAATTTAAGCCTTTCTTCGTAAGAGCAACCCTTTGTTCCATTCACTAATCTTGCCCTTCTCTGTACTCGTTCCAACAGCTCTACATCCTTCTTAAAATGAGGCTTCCAGACCTGGATACAGTACTCAAGGTGTGGCCTGCCCATTGCCTTATACAAGGGGATAATCACTTCCTTATCCCTGCTAGAAAAGTTTCTGTATATCATTGACAAGACACTATAAGCCACTCTTGCGGACCGTCTGCACTACTAAAAAAACTTCATATCTGCCTGCACAATTACCCCCAGGTCCTTTTCCTTCTCTACCAAATATATGATATCAAAGTTATTCCTTGCATCCAGTTCCTTTGTGACCACATCACAGTATCCAATCAAATTAGTCGAGCAAGACTTTCCCTAAACAAAACCGTGCTGTGTCTGAACTATAACTGAAATCTTGTCTAGATGATCCTGCAGTTGATACATCACTCTGGGGTTACTGCTTTCCATATTATTCCATATTCCACCTCTCAGCCCAACTGCTCAACTTTTTCTAGATCCTGTTGCAGGAGCGTACTGTCATTAGTGTCCTTAACAAACCTGCCAACCTTCATATCGTCTGCAAACTTGGACATTATGCTTGATATACCATCAATATCATTCATAAATACAGAAAACAACAATGGACCCAACACTGAACCCTGAGGGACTCCACTAATAACATTAGTCCTTGTTGAGCAGTGTCCATTGATTACCACTCTCTGCCTTCTCCCACTCAACCATCCCTTTATCGATAGCAGCAATTTGCTTCCAATGCCACACTGCTCCGATTTTTTCAGCCGTCTTCCATGTGCAACAGTATCAAAAGCCATTCTAAGGGTGCAAATATATGATATCAAAGTTATTCCCTGCATCCAGTTCCTTTGTGACCACATCATAGTATCCAATCAAATTGGTCAAGCAAGACTTTCCCTTAACAAAACCATGCTGTTTCCGAGCTATAACTGAAGTCTTGTCTAGATGATCCTGCAGCGCTTCTTTAACCAGTGCCTCCATTAATTTTCCTGGAAGAGAAGTTAAACTAACAGGTCTATAATTACTTGTGTTGCCCTTTGATCCTCCTTTGTGAATTGGGGTCACATTTGCACATCTCCGGTCCATAACTAGACAGATCACATCCACCCCGGGCGTCTCTTTTATGTTTATCTTCAACAATTTCTCCTCCACTTTCCTCTCAGTTATTACAAATCATCTAGCTCACTGCCAGAGTTAAACTCACCTCTGGCATTCCCATCCCTGATTAACTCCTCATGGGTGAATGTAGATGCAAAATATTCATTTACTTTGTTAGCCACCTGAGCAGGATCATCAACAGTTGAGCCATCAATATCCAGTGGACCAATCTGATTCATCCCTTTCCTTCTAGAGTTTACATAGGTAAAGAACTCTTTATTGTTTTTCTTTGCATCCTTTTCCAAGGATTTCTCATAATCTGCCTGCCTAATCTCCTTTGTGACTTGGTTACAGACCAGCTTATATCTATAATAAGCTTCCATATCACCCATTAATTTAAATGTATCCCATGCATTTTTCTTCTCTGCCATATGTCTCATTAGTTCATCTGACATCCATTTAGGCTTAAACCCTGAACAATATTTCTTAGTTGGTATATAAAGCCTAGTAGCTTCCAAGATAAATTCTTTGAATGCTTCCCATTTTGAATTTGCTGTTGGTAACATCATCAGTCGGTCCCACTGTATAGAATTTAAATACTGTCTCAGTCCATCGTAGTCGCCTTTACGAAAGCAAAAACCCTTCCCTTTACCCCTGATGGTAGTTACCTCTTTGAGTAAATCCCACTTCAGCACACTGTGATCACTGCCGCCTAGTGGTTCCTCTATCTGCAGATTCTTCATGCGTGAAGAATCACTACTGATAATCAAATCAACATTATTACTCCCTCTAGTTGCCTCCTGAACATGCTGATGTAGAAAACAATCATCCAATAATCCACAAAAGCCTTGCTAGTGTGTGAGTGACCAACTACAAATTCCAGTCAATATATGGGAAATTAAAATCCCCCATTATAAGACTCTCTGATTTACTGGCCCACTCTATTTCCCTGTACAGTTTCTTATTATACTCATCACAGTCATTAGGCCTATAGCACACTCCTACTCTCAATTTTGATCTCCCAATGCTTATCTCATACCAAACTGACTCGACACTGCACCGTCCAGCGATGTCGACTGGCTTCACTTCCTTGCATTTTATGTGTTTCTTAACTAATAGCATAATCCTTCCTATCCTTTCTCTAGACGTTGTACTCCCCAAATTCCAGTTCTGCATTCCTTATATCTGTGTGACACCACGTCTCTGATATCCCAACAATATCTGCCTTTGATGCTTTGAGCAATACCTCAAATTCATCAAATTTATTTACCAAACTCCTAGCACTGGTGTTCACACAAGTATACATGCACCTGTTCTTTTTCTTAGCTATCATAACACAACCCATGTGTTTACTTGTACCGCAATGACTCCCAGCAGTCTCTGAAATATCCTGCATCTTGTTTTCCAGGCTTCTGCTCATTCCAATAGAAGCAGTGCAAGAATCATTTTCACCTCTGCCAGTGGCTACTGTTAATCTATTAGTCCTTGTATTCCCCCAGCTAGCAGTTTTCCGACCCACCTAACACTGCCTTGATAGCATCAGCAAATATTCTTGCACCCTTTCTATTTAAGTGTATCCCATCCCTGTAGAAGCAGTCTCTCCTGTTAACAAGTACAGACAAGGCTGAAAAAAATTCTACCATTTGAGCCTTGCACAATCTTTCTGGGGCCATATCGTGTCTGGGCAGAATTTCAGACACTTTCAAATTCAACTTTAAGTCACAGCTTTTTTTCCACAGTGACCTGTACTTCTTAAGTAATTCTGCCTGTCTCCTACTCTTAATATCATTAGTGCCAACGTGTACAACAATATCACCTTTTGTGCCCTTAAAAGATGATATCCGCTCTACAACGTCATCAACCTTTGCCCCTGGCAGACATACCCTGGTCCTTTTCCACCTATCTTTTCTACATAGAATGTTCTCCGTTTCCCTGACAATAGAGTCACCAACAATTACTAGTTCCTGTGGGAACAGCGCATTCTGCCTTGGGGGTTGCTGCTGTGTTGCGGGATGATCAAGTGCAAGCTCTAGCATTGATGTGGGCAACTGAGAGCTTGATGCGCCCCTCAATTTAGATCCTTCGAGGGTATCCATCCTGTCCTTCAAGCTCTCGCATAGGCTCATAACAATGCTGAGTTTTTGCCTCTTTTCCTCACACTCCTTACATCGTGCACACACTCACAAAGACACCCCTCCCACCCCCTTGGCAATATCATGTCCCGTACCTGACTGCTCCACAAACATCAAGCAAGCAGTGCATTTTAAAAGGTTGTGATTCAGAGGGCAACTGCCCCCCTCAGTTCTCCCCTGAGCCACGGCACTCCATTTAGCTTGAGCCTTTTGCTTTGCTGCTTTGGTCTGAGACATGATTTCGATTCAATTTCAATACAAAAATTATAGCCCTAAACTTGTATCCCAACGCAGCTGTAACACTATATATCTATATATATTTTTTCAGTATCAAGTATTATCTTCGAGTTTCTTTATATAACTTCTGTATCAGTTATGTATTAATTAATTATGTTACGTTTGTAAAATCTAAGTCGTTGTAGGTATTTAGTTAAAAAGTACAATTTAATTGAGAATGAAGTTCGACAAGATTAATAAATTTTACTATTAATTGATATTATATACTATACTCTACTAAGTTAACACTATCTAGTTCGGGATATAACGTATCGTATAATAATGGCGGCAATTTACAAACGATAAATCTACGGACACTTAAGTATTAATTAACTTCCAAAATCTCACTGTCTCAATTTGGAATAAACCAAGGATCTTGACTAGGTCTATAAGCTACTTATAGAAAATAATTAAAAAAAAAATATAGCTCAAAAACTTCCTGTTCGCCGGCTGTGCAAAATTTGTAAAACACGTGGATTGGATACCCTTACCAATACTTAAGTAATAACCTACAAAATCTCTATCTAAACTAAGTATCGTAACTAGGAATATAAAGCTATTCTAGAAAATAAGTTAATATGCCAATTTAAATTAATAAAAGAACTTCTTTTTTTATTAACAGAAAAAACTTCTCTATTTTCCTGAGCTGTAAAAACTTCACCTGCACAAGGCTACTCTCGTTCCCACACTATTATCACCCCGTGCGACTTCACATTTTACTAAACCACATTTCTGGTGGTCAACAAAAAACAATAAAAACAATTTGCACTTTCTGTTTTATTGGGCTTTTCTGTTAGCGCAATCTATTACAAATGGGTAGTAAACTCGATCTTCTTGCATTTGCTATGATAGCGATAGTTGGAATTCTGTTGGTTTTTACGTTATGTTGAAGTGTGTGTGTGTGTGTGTGTCCCCTTCACTGAAATCTTCAGTTATATAAAAAAAAAACCACATAAATAATTATAAGAATCTTCTCTTCTTTCCTATTTTTTTCTTGTTATTCCAATCTCATTTGTGCAATTTGTGCGTGCTGTGATTGTCGTTATTGATTGCTTTTTTTATTATTATTTTTTGTTGTTTTAAATTTCACAATCCCAAAAAAAATAAAAATAAAAAATTTGAGTTAAAACAAATTTACGTAAATCCGTAGTTGCGTAAGTCGGGGACTTACTGTATTGAAAAATGTTCTGCAACCTACGTAAAAATATGGCGATAGATAAAAAACTTACTTGTGTGTCCAATAAGATGCTTCCCTTTATTTTTTAAAATGTCGTGTACAGTTTGATCAGCATCATCATAATGGTTCCTTAGGGATTTAACGGTGCACCGTTTTCAAACTTTTGAATAATTTCAATTTTTTGTTTAACTGAAAGCGCAACTCTTTTGCGTTTACCCATCATTTTCGCAATTTATAAACCAACAAAAAAAATAAACCAACAAAACATTTGCTCTCTCTCTCTTTGTTTTTTTTTAGCTTCATGCCCACGGCTAAAAAAAAAAAAAAAAAAAAGCGGTCCTAATGACGACTTATAACGGCACTTCTTGTGGCTTATTTGTAACTTGCAAAACATATTTTTATACCTATTCTAGTTATTACTTCAATTTTATGATTTCTGGTTGATTTTTTTTTTTTTTTTTTAATTTGGAGTCTTGAAGTGTCCTGGTTAATCTGATCACGGTAAATCGAGAGTCTGCTATACTTCCTCCGCAACTGCACTAGCAACCACCCAAGAAGGAAGAAGCCAATGCATGAAACGTAGCATCAAAATGAATGGGCCAAAAGAAAACCCATAAAAGGGAAAAATTATAAAGAAGAAAAAAAAGTTTTTTAAATTTTTTTTTTAAAAATAATAATAATCACATTCGACTCAATGGAATTCACTATTCCTTCAGCTCAGTACTAAAACATACATTGTAAATGATACTCAAAATGGCTTTAGTTCAGAATCATGTAAAATAACATAGAACAAACTATGTGGGAGATGACACCGAACCTCACAAAAGTACAACACACTGCTCTTATGATTAAAAATATGACACAGTACCCAAAGATATGTGCAAGGAAGTTCTAGGCTTCCGTTGTCCTAGCCAAAAAATAATAAAAATAAATAAAATAAAGAAATAAAAATAATTATTTAATTTAAAAAAATAATAAAATATAACAAAATAAACTGAACTAAAACTATCTATTTGACTCCTCACATAGGTATCTCTCCAGCTGACCTTTGAATTTCTCAAAGCTGTCACAGCCTCAACTACCCTTGGAGGCAACTTATCCCAGTAAATAACTTGCTGGCTAAAAGAAAACTATTTGCAATCTCAATCTACACTGAGCGTCTTTCCCCATAATTTGAACTTATAGCCCCTAGTTCTGGAATAATTTATAATAATAAAGATTGAACCATCATTCATTTCACTTTTGCCTCTCAAAGCATTATATACCTCAGCCAATCTCCTCTATGGTGCCTAGTTTCCAAGCTCTGTAGCCACATATTCGAAATCTTTTCTCTTACGGACACCCTTTTGCTGATCTCACAAGACATGTTGCTTATTTTTCAACTCTTTCAAGGAGCCTGATGTCTTTTTTTTTATGTGTAGTCTCCTTACTTGAGCACAGTATTCTAAGTATGGTCTTATGATTGCCTTATACAATGGGAGCATGACCTCCCTATCTCCAACAAGCAAATGTATGAAAACTAATTGATAGGGGCATCATCATCATCAGCCATTTTCAATCCACTGCAGGATGAAGGCCTCTCCAGCAACTTTCCAGTTCCTTCTGTTTTGCGCACTGGCCATCCACTTACTACTCAAAAACTCATGAATTTCATCTATCCATCTCCGCCTTTGTCTTCCAGGTTTTCTTCTAGCTCCTCTCGGGTACCATTCTGTTATTTTCTTAGTCCATCTGTCATCATGTCTTCGAGCTATGTGTCCTGCCCAAGACCATTTTAGTTCTTTAGTTTTGATAAGAATGTCCTTTACTTGAGTTTGCTGCCTAATCCATGTGTTTCTCTTCTTATCTAACAGTCTGATTCCCAATATAATTCGTTCCATTCGTCGCTGTGTAGTTCTTAGCTTCTCTTCCATTCTTTTGGTGAGTGCCCAAGTTTCACTTCCATAAGTCATGGTGGGGAGTATACATTGGTTCATTATTTTACGTTTCAGACAAACTGGGATATTGCTCTTCAGTATGTGACTATATTTCCTGAATGCTATCCATCCAAAATTTATTCTTCTCTTGACTTCCAGCCATTTATCATTATTACAGCTAATAACTTGTCCCAGATAAGTATATGACTCCACCTTTTCAATTACTGCTCCTTCAATCATTATTTCCCTTTCCGTGGCATACTTGTTCATCATTACTTTTGTTTTAGCCATATTCATCTTGAGTCCAAAATCCTTACTAACTGTGCATAACTGATTAAGATTTTCCTCTAATTCTTTGGGATCGTGGCTTATGACCACAATGTCATCTGCAAATCGTAAATGGTTTAGGTACTCTCCGTTCACATTGACTCCTTTCTGCGACCAGTCTAATCTTCTGAAAGCTTCCTCAAGGGCAGCAGTAAACAGCTTCGGAGATATTGTGTCTCCTTGTCGAACTCCTTTCTCAATTTTAAATTTGCTACTGTCTTTGTCTAGTCTAATAAAGGATGTAGCACTCTCATATATTTTCTTTAAAATCATAATATATGGAATATCTATGCCTTGTCTTTCCAGTGCCCCAAACATTGCCTTATGCTGTATGGAGTCAAATGCCTTTTCATAATCCACAAATGCCAGGCATAATGGTGTTTTATATTCATTTGCTTTCTCCATTAGCTGTGATATTACGTGAAGGTGATCCATAGCTGAGAATCCTGTCCTAAAGCCAGCTTGCTCTTTCAGTTGATTCTCATCAAGTATTCATTCTAATCTGTTAGTAATGACCCTTGTGAACAACTTGTAGATATGGGATAACAAGCTAATTGGTCTATAATTTCCAATTTCTGATTTATCTCCTTTCTTATGCAGCAAAACTATGATTGCATTATTCCACTGCTTAGGCATCACACCTTTTCTAATGCACTTTGTGAAGAGCCTTGCCAGTTTTTGTGTTATGTCTCTTCCTCCCAATTTTAACAACTCTACAGTAACTTCATCTTCCCCCGGGGCTTTCCGATTCTTCATTTTCTTCAATGCATGTTCTACCTCATCAGGAAGAATATCGGGTATGTCGTATGTGTTGCTACTTTGCAATCCATCTTCCCCACTGCTGGTATCATTCCCTCGCTCCTTGTATAATTCTCTATAGTAGTCTTCTGCTATTTGAATTATGCCTTCTCTGCTGTTTATAAGTACACCATCGCTATTCTTCAGTTTCAGTATCATTTGTCTTTCTGTATTACTGCTCATGGCTGCTGATTTAAATCCTTTGTTTTCCCTTAATGCTTGTTCTACTTTTCTTATGTTAAATCTTCTTATGTCCTCTCTGAGTCTCTTTCTAATGGCTTTGCATAACTCAGTATACTCAATTTTCTCCCTGTCAGTGTTTTTCTTGCTCTTCATTTGTCGTCTTTGGTTCATCATGACAAGTGTTTCTTGACTAATTTTTTCTTCTTTGGATTTCTGTTTCCCTATAGGTTTCTTGGGCTTTATCACTTTCAGAAAGTTGTAATATTCCTCGTCAATATCTTGGTCCTGAGCAGTCTGCAGAAGCTCAAACTTGTTCTTAAGTTCCAGTACATACTGCTTTTTCTCCTCCTCTGTTATTTCAAAGACCTTTGTATTATTTACTCTAGTCAGTTTTTTCCTTTCCTTTCCTACATCTATATCAAGTGTACATCTTACCATTCTGTGATCACTTCCAACATTTACCTTATTCAGGATGGTAACATCATTCACAATATATCTTCTGTTAGTGAGGATGAAGTCGATTTCATTAGTTGTTAATCCATTTGGACTCTTCCATGTCCACTTTCTGTTCACCCTTTTCTTGAAAAAAGTGTTCATTACTGACAGTCCTTGAGATTCTGCAAATTCCACAAGTCTTTCACCTCTTTTATTTCTTTCACCAATTCCAAAATTTCCTATAGTTCCTCTTTCTGCGCTGTTTTGCCTTTTTCCAACCTTAGCATTGAAGTCTCCCACAATAATAGTGTAGTGGGTTTTCTGCTCATCTAGAAGACTCTCAATTTCGGTGTACATTTCTTCAACCTCTTCATCATCATGGATCAATATTGCTGCATAAATCATTATAATCTTTAGCTTGTACCTTTTAGGGGCATCATGGGTCTTCCCTTACTGCTTGCCACCACCAGCTTTGAAGGATTTCATGTCCGACCATATTGTAACTTCCAAATTACTTTCTTCCTCCAATGTTTTCAGTTCAATCCCACCATGTGAATAAGTTATTTTTGGTTGCTATTTCTGAAGTGCAAGACCTTGCATTTTGCTGCAGTAAAACACAGCTGCCACCTCTCTGACCATTCCCGAAGACTATCCAAGTTGTTCTGAAGTTGCTGATCATTAACCACTCTACTCATTTTGCCACAATCTGCAAATTTTGATATTATGCCCTTTGTCAATGTCATGTAAGAAAACAAAAATAATGGTCCCATTAGAGATCTTTAGGGAATTCCACTTTTTACATTAGTCTAAGCTGAAGAATAACCACTGCCCATTAATCTGCTTCCTGCCCTGCAGCCATCCTGTGATCCAGCTAAGAATTTTTCCTGTGATTCCAACTTGTTGCAGGTTATACAGTAACCCCTCAAAGTGGGACTGAGTCAAATGCTTTGCTCAAATACAAGCAAAAAATGTTGAAATTATTTCCTAAATCCAGCTTGTAAGTGACCATATCAAAATAGCTAACAAAGGGTTGGTTAAATGTGATTTTCCCCTTTACAAAACCATGCTGTGATGGAACACACAGCTGTAACTAAATCATCATGTATTTCACTCTTGATTACTGCATTCCTGATTTTCCCTACCACTGAAGTCAGACCAGTAATTGCTCACTTCACTCTTACAACCATCTTTATGTATAAGTGATACAATTGCTCTTCTTCAATCCAAGGGAATCTCTCATGGGTCGAATAATGACCCTATAATTAGCCATACACTCTTTTCTTGCCTTCTTCAAAATTACTGGTTTCTCGCTGCAATATGACATGACCCTCCTTTAGGCTTGAAAGGTTTTCTATTAAATCTTCTGAAATTTCAATATTGCTAATTTCATGCTTTCCCACTTCACTTGTACAATTTATCCTCTTCCTGAAGGGTCTTTCTTCTATAAATATCAATGCAAAGTACCAGGTTCAATCCATCTGCAACATCAACTGGGTTTTCTTTTCTGCACCCATTACACAAGAGTCTAATATAATTCGTTCTTCTCTCCTTATTCTCATACGTGAAAAACTGCTTGTCTCTGCACTTTTCTCTCTTAGCTTTTCCTTATGTTGTATTTTCTTAATGGTATATGTGCATTCAAGGCTTCTGTAACTATAGCTTTAAAGATCTACCATAGTTATAATTTATCTGGACTCTGCGAGCCATTTCCCCAGTTAGCATTAGTAGAGGCATTTGATGCAAGAAAGCAAGCTTATGCAGCATCAGCCAAAAAAAAAAAAAATAAATAAATAAATAAAAAATAACCACTTCCACTTCACCCCTCTGTTCGTTCGAAATACCTATCCAGCTGAGCCTTAAACTTATTCAGGCTATCAACCTCCACGACAAGGGATGGAAGTCTGTTCCACCAAGCAACCACCCGCTGGGTAAAGGCAAATTTCCTCACGTCTATCCTACATCTGTCTTTCCTCAATTTGAATTTATGCCCTCTCAGGTGATTATTCTGAGCAAGAGGCAGTATCCCATCAGCATTGAGCATGCTCAACCCATTCAAGGCTTTATACACCTCTATCAGATCACCTCGCTGGTGCCTAGTTTCCAGACACTGTAATTTGCAAAACTTAAGCCTTTCTTCGTAAGAGCACCCCTTTGTTCCATTCACCAATCTTGTTGCCCTTCTCTGTACTCGTTCCAGCATCTCTACATCCTTCTTGAAATGAGGCCTCCAGACCTGTATACAGTACTCTAGGTGTGGCCTGACCATTGCCTTATACAAGGGAATAATCACCTCCTTATCCCTACTAGAAAAATTCCTATATATCATCGACAATACACCATGAGCTATTCTTGCTCCCCGTCTGCACTGCTCAGAAAACTTCATATCTGCCTGCACAACCACCCCCAGGTCCCTTTCATTCTCTACCACTGTCAGTGTAGTACCACAGAGTTGATACGTTGCTCTGGGGTTGCTGTTTCCCATGTGTAGTACTTTACATTTGTCAATGTTAAACTTCATTTGCCACCTCTCAGCCCATCTCCTCAACCTTTCCAGATCCTGTTGCAGCAGCATAGTTTCAGTAGTGCCCTTGACAACCCTGCCTACATTTGTATCATCTGCAAACTTCGACATTAAGCTTGATATACCATCATCAATATCATTTATAAATACAGAAAACAATAATGGACCCAATACTGAACCCTGAAGGACTCCACTAATAACATTAGTCCACGATGAGCAGTGTCCATTAATTACTACTCTCTGTCTTCTGCCACTCAACCACCCCTTTATCCATAGCAGCAATTTGCCTCCAATGCCACACTGCTCCAATTTGTGCAGCAGTCTTCCATGTGCAACAGTATCAAAAGCCTTTCTAAGATCCAAGTATACAATATCAAAGTTATTCCCTGCATCCAGTTCTTTTGTGACTGCATCATAGTATCCAATCAAATTGGTCAGGCAAGCCTTCCCCTTAACAAAACCATGCTGTGTCTGAGCTATAACTGAAGTCTTGTCTAGATGATCTTGCAATGCTTCTTTAACCAGTGCCTCCATTAATTTTCCGGGAACAGAAGTTAAACTAACAGGTCTATAATTACTTGTGTCGTCCTTTGATCCTCCTTTGTGAATTGGGGTCACATTTGCACATCTCCAGTCCATGGGTACTTCCCCTGAGTCCAAGGAAGCTCTCATAATTATGGCTAAGGGTTTGCTTACTTCCTTTGCTGCCTCCTTTAATATAACTGGATAGATCCCATCCACCCCAGGTGCCTTTCTTGTATTTATTTTCAACAATTTCTCCTCCACTTTACTCTCAGTTATTACAAGATTCTCTAGCTTACTGCCAGAGTTGAATACACCTCTAGCATTCCCCTCGCTGAATAACTCCTCATGTGTGAATGTCGATGCAAAATGTTCATTTAGTTTGTTAGCTACCTGAGCAGGATCATCAACAGTTGACCCATCGATATCAAGTGGACCAATCTGATTAATCCCCTACCTTCTAGAGTTTACATAAGTAAAGAACTCTTTGCTGTTTTTCTTTGCATCCCTTGCCAAAGATTTCTCGTAATCTACCTTCGCCTGCCTAACCTCCTTTGTAACTTGGTTACAGATCAACTTGTATCTATCATAGGCTTCTGTGTCACATGTTAATTTGTATGTATCCCATGCATTTTTCTTCTCTGCCATATGTCTCATTAGTTCATCCGACATCCACTTAGGCCTAAACCTTGAACAATATTTCTTAGTTGGTATGTAAAGCCTAGTAGCTTCCAAGATAAGTTCTTTGAATGTTTCCCATTTTGAATTTGCTGTTGGTAACCTCATCAGTTGGTCCCACTGTATAGAATTTAAATACTGTCTCAGACCATCGTAGTCGCCTTTACGAAAGCAATAACCCTTCCCTTTAACCCTGATGGTAGTTACCTCCTTGAATAAATCCCACTTCAGCGCACTGTGATCACTGCCATCTAGTGGTTCATTTACTTGCAGATTCTTAATGCATGAAGAATCACTATTGATAATCAAATCAAGAGTATTACTCCCTCTAGTTGCCTCCCGAACATGCTGATGTAGAAAACAATCATCCAATAAATCCACAAAAGCCTTGCTAGTGTGTGAGTGACCAGCCCCCAAATTCCAGTCAATATCTGGGAAATTAAAATCCCCCATTATAAGACTCTCTAATTTACTGGCCCACTCTATTTCCCTGTACAATTTCTTATTATAGTCATCAGAGTCATTAGGCCTATAGCACACTCCTACTCTCAATGTTGATCTCCCAATGCTTGTCACACCAAACTGACTCATTACTGCTCTGTCCAGCAATGTCAACTGGCTTCACTTCCTTGGATTTTATGTATTTCTTAACTAATAGCATAATCCCTCCTCCCTTCTTATCCTGTCTATCCCTTCTGTAGACATTGTACTCCCAAAATTCCAGTTCTGCATTCCTTATATCTGTGTGACACCACGTCTCTGAAATCCCCACAATATCTGCCTCTGACGTTTTGAGCAATACCTCAAATTCATCAAATTTATTTACCAAACTCCTAGCATTGGTGTTCACGCAAGTATACATGCACCTGTTCTTTTTCTTAGCTACCCTAACACAACCCATGTGTTTACTTGTACCGCAATGACTCCCAGCAGTCTCTGAAATACCTTGCATCTTATTTTCCAGGCTGCGGCTCATTCCAATAGAAGCAGTGCAAGAATCACTTTCACCTCTGCCAGTGGCTACTGTTAATCTATTAGTCCTTGTATCCCCCCCAATCTAGCAGTTTTCCGACCCACCTAACACTGCCTCGATAGCATCAACAAATATTCTTGCATCCTTTCTATTTAAGTGTATCCCATCCCTGTAGAAGCAGTCTCTCCTGTTAACAAGTACAGACTAGCCTGAAAAAAAATTCTACCCCTTGAGCGTTGCACAATCTTTCCAGGTCCGAATTGATCAACAGGGCTCTCATCATATACTCCCTCCTATCGTGTCTGGGCAATTCTGCCCAGACACGATATGAGGGAGTATATGATGGCACGATATTTGATTGGAGCAAAAAGGGCACAGCTTGGAGCTGCCTCTTTCTTCCACCAAACAACTGTGGAGGTAGATACATTTAGAACTATTACTGACCACCTACACGTCAGATCTGCACCTTTCTTGCATCAATCGATGCAGGTATTTTTTTTTTTTTAGATATATTACATACATTAACTCAAAACTGATCAAAAATATACCTGTATCCTTCTGGCTGCAGGGTCCTCAGTTGTGTGTGTGTGTGTGTGTGTGTGCGCGCGCATGCATTTGTGTATGTACATACGCATGCATGCACACACACCGGTAACAGATCATCTACTCTATATGCACCTGGTACAAGCAATGATACTGCCTGTGATGGAAAGTGGTTAATTCCTTGGATGATGGGGCTGTACCTAATAAATGCGGTACTCAGTGTTTTAATAATAATCCTTATTACAATTTGAAGTCAGTAAAAGTAATTACCCAAAAAAGAAATTTTTTGTGATAGTTGTGCTTTACACTGGTATGTTTTATTCTATTTGGAACCACATCAGGAAATAATTCAGTGATGATTCTATTTAGTACAAAAGTGCAGTGCACTGAACTTTATCATATAAATAAATTTGTTTTATCTTTAAAAACTTTATTTGGAGAATGATTTTTGATATACTCGATAATTTCTGAGTGGTATAACTGCATATCAGTATAATTAATCTATTTGCCACACCACAACATAATCATTATCTCCCAAATGTATTCAAATAGTTATGATGTATATCTAATTAGTATCATAAGCAATAATAATCTTACAAAAACAAATGCTAAGTGAAAGAACTGAAAGTGTGTGTGTGCGTGCATGCACTCACATGTAAATGGAATGAGAGTGAGTTAAAAATCCAAAATCTGTCTCATCTAAACTTACCTGACATTTGTTATCCTCAGAAGGTGCTTCATGAATATATAATACATCTAGAAAAAAGTAATGTGACTGCTGCAGTTTCTTTAAAACCTGTACAGAAGAAAGAGTTAGTAAAACTACATAAAAAATCATAAGAAATAAAAACTGGAAAGGAAGATTATAGTGAGTTATGAAATGTTGGAGCATAAATACATTACACAAAATGTGATGAATTCATAACACTGAAATTCCTTGTTGAAACACCTGAATGTTATCTGGTAAAATCCAATATACCTAATGGATGCCTGCCCTAGGATGACACTATTTTAGTATTACATACAACCAGTGTAATAATCAGAAGATGTAAATATCAAAAATATTTCCACATAATGTGTATTAAGATAAATGCACTACAAAACTTGTGTAGATTATCTGCAATTATGAAAAATAATTGACAAAAAATCTTTCTGTTTACAATCATTATATTATTAAGATATAGCATAAAATATTTTTTATGATAATTGATGAAGTAATTTTAATAGGTGATCACACACACACACACCTAGATGCACCAGAATACCTGATGCATTATGCTAATTAAGTTAATAATAAAAAGTATGCTAAATGGAAATGGTTGGGGAGTAACCAGCATTTCTATGGCCACTTTGCCTTCTTCCTCTTCTGGACTAGAGTATTAAAAGAAGGAAAGGATGAAAATATAACAAACATCTAAAAATATATGGAATAATATTTTACAAACTTATTGAGTGAAAAGCGAGGTAAGTGAGCACTGCTGATAAATACTTTATACAAAGTATAAAAGCTTACTTGGATTGGACTGATAGTAAGTGTATAAACAAAATACTACTAAATGTCTGAAGAGTAAAACAAAAATGATCCCTACAGCTCTCTTAGTAAAAAGACCATTATCTGATTTCTGTTCACTGAAGGGATATGAGGTCCCAATTGGTGATGTGGTCATGTGATCTATCCATCCTAGGACTGGTAGAAAGGGTTAATAACACTGGCGAGGTGAGGAGCAAAACCTGGTGCTGATTGACCATGACCGTTAGGAGTTGCTATAGTGCCCAATCTTCTGAGGGGAAGGGAATGTGGTTGACTGTAGGGCCAATGTGCTGTGTAGCAATCCTTCAGTGCAATAGTTGCAGCCCCACCCAGGATCCTCCTGTTATGGGAGTATTCCATTTAAGTGGCTTCCAGAAGTCATCTTTTTTGTGATGGTATTCTGTCTCCTACGTCTCCTGTGGTGGTTGGAAGAAGGTTAGAGGCCTGGAAAATAGTGTGTGGAAGGGGGGGGGTATTGGCCTTTATTTTTATTGAAGTTCACAGAGGGACTAGCTAAGTATCTATCAAGCCTCCACACACTCCCTCAATTTTTTGTGTAGTAGATGATTTATACTTAAGAGTTCAGAAAAGCTTTTGATACTGTTGCACGCAGAAGACTGCTGTACAACTGAGCAGAGTAGTATTTAGGGCAAATTACTCCTATGGATAAAGGAATGGTTGAGTGGAAGAAGTCACAGAGTTGCTATCAATGGGTGCTACTCTCCTTGGACTAATGGCAACTGAAGCTTAACATTGACAAAAGCAAGGTACTGCATAAGGGTAGCAGATTAACATACCAATTGTGGGGTACTACACTTAGGGCAATGGAAAATAAAATAGACCTGGGGGTATTTGTGAAGTCAGATATGAAATTCTCCAAGCAGTGCAGACATACTGCCAGGACAGTTTATGGAGTTTTGTCTACGATATACAGGAACTTTGCTAGCACGAAGAAGGAAGTAATTATCCCATTGCACAAGGCAATGGTTGGGGCACGTGTAGAGTACTGTATACAGGTATGGTGACAGGATGGCCAACCATCCCGATATGGCCGGGATTGTCACGATTTAGAACTTCAAGTCCCGCTTCCCGATAATATCAGCATTTGTCCTGATAAGAGAGGGAAAAAACTGTTAATTTATTGATTATACATACTTTTAATTAATCTTATTGGACTCTAACGGATGTGTTAAAAATTAATTTTAATAACAAGAGAAAAATTAGAAAGTCTAAAGGCATTTTGTTCATCACTGAGTAATGAAGAAAAGAAAATGCGTGTTGATAAAAAAAATGGGTGAAATTTTTCTCAAAATTTCTGGAGACAAATAATTTGTTTCAAATTGTAAGCTCCACATTAAGCATTCCACATTTAAATGCTTCATCAGAAAGTTTAAGTTAATGAAAACTGTTTGGCAGAAAGATAGAAACCATCTTTTATTAGAAAATTTAGACGCTGAACTTATGGTGAAAGAAAACTATAACATGTCCTGTTCAGAATTTAAAAACTTTTTAAAATCTTCGGAAGTAGATGAAATTTTAAAACTAGTGATATCTAAAGAAAAATATATAAAGTAAAAGTAGACTTCCTCACTATTTTTAAAATAACTGTTATAAATAATATTATAGTTTATATAGGACAAATGCATATTAACAACAATCATATAACAAATAAATACTACGATTGACTGATTGATAAAAAAAATGTATTTTAATTGTAATTTTATTTTTTTCTTTTATTTCGTTTCAAGTTGCCACTTACCAATTTTCAAAATATGACCACCCTGTGTGGAGGCCTCATTTTAAGAAGGATGTGGAACTGTTGGAACAAGTGCCAAAAAACATAAAAAGATTAGTCAGAAGAACAAAAGGGAACAATTTTACATTGAAAGCAGCTTCAATTCTTATTGAAATAGACTGATTAATATTGTAATTCTTCGTGTGATTACCCTCCTTTTTTTAATGAAAACCCAAGCACAAGAGGTATTAGAACCTATAATATTTAGTGCTTGGGCTGAAGGTTGAGATGATGAAATAAGATACTTAAAGTTGACATTAGACTTGCATTTCTATAGATTGTAATAGTCGGTAAATACGTATGAAGGGAAGTTGTTCCAGAAAATGGAAGTTGAAAGAATAAGAGAGAAAAAAGAAAAGTTGGTTCTGTGAGTGTGAAATTGGACAATAAAAAGATGCTGACTAGTTGTGGCACATGTTCAGACTGGTTTGGAACACAGAGCTGGAATTATAGAAGCCAATTCAGAAGAACAGTGTGCATGGAAGTAGCTACAGAAAAGGCATGTAGCAGAAACAGAACATCTATGAGACAGAGAGTAGAGAGACTTTGTTAGAGATGGAAAGAAAAGTAATGCTGAGAGAATGAGAAAAACCAGTTTTTTAGATACAGAGGAAGCATCAGAGTGGACAGTGCACGTGTACCACCTTTGAAGCAAAAGGAATCATACAGGTTTGGCAGACTTCGATTTCATCAATTTCCAAAAGATGTAGATGATTTGTAAAATAGTGGTAAAATAAATTTGAAGGTAACATTCTTCAACATATCTAGGAGTAATGACCTCAGCACATGACATGAAGTAAGTTGATTGAAAAGGTTAAGTCCAGATTTTCAAATGTTTAAAGTATTGTTGGCATAACATTTAAAAGAAAACAGCAAATTGTTTTATTCAGGCCAGAGGGGAGAAAACGAAGAGATGACTTTCTGCTTGAATGAGAATAACATACCCAGCATTATCATCTTGCTTGGCCTATTTAGGATTGGTTTTACCAAATGTTGCTGATTCAGGTTTTTTTTTTTTTTTTGAGTTCATACATTTGTGTTCATTCAAAACTTTTGGATCATGAATTGGATTTTAACATGAGTCAGTGCCTGTTACTAGAGTACTTGTGTTTTTCAATTTATTACTCTGAAAAGTGCTCATATTGCTTTGCTCATCACTTCTTTAAACAGACTTATCAAAGGTTGCAATTGTTCTACTACTGGCCTAGGTACACATTTTTTACTTCACTGATATGCACCAGTTGAAAATTTTTAAATGTCTTTCCTTTTAGCATTTCTGTTTAGATAGTGAGATATGGCCATCAAATATTTATCCACTTCCACAGGAAGGCATGCTGCCTTTTCAGTGCACAAATTAATAAGATGACAAGGATAGTCTATTACCACCAAGTGCTCAGTCTCCTATTTTAATACCCTTGCTACTCTAGCTTTGTTGCCTACCATAACAGATGCATTATCAATCTGAAAGCAGGTGGGATGAAGAAATCCCATGTGCTTTCAGGTTCCGAAAAAAAGATGCCTAATGTTGCACCCTGTAGAGTCACCCTGCACTGCTGGTATGAAGGTCATGCTTTGGTGGTCAAAACTGCTTTCAATTTGAAGATTGTTTTTTTTTTACAAAATGTCACCACAATGGGATATAGCTTGGGATCACTCTGGTTACTGCTATCTGTAATAATCAAAAATGGACCATTTTTCAAAGCAATCACTACATCTTCTTTCTCTATCTGTGTAATTTCACTAAAATTGCCTACTTTTTTGTTCTTCCTCAACTGTATTTTGTTGCTCCTTTGCTATTGGGAAATATATTTCTTAATGCAATTTCATCATTACATGAAGTGAAGAAAAAAAAAAAACGATGGAAATAAACATTTGAGATGTATGACATCACTGTGAACACAACATGCAAAATCTATTTTTGCATGTTGTGTTCTTATTATGCTAATTTATTTACAAATGTCTGATTGCATTGCATTTTCTACTACTTGAAATAGAAAAATCACATCTACCCAAGGCAACAGTGTTGTTACCCTTTTCAGATTTACAATCCATGGAAAATGTTGTATACATATCATCTGAAATTTTATATCATATTTCTTTAGCATGTTACTGAAAGATATTGTTAATTAGCTTTCCACTATACAAATACTATGAGATTACTGCCTATAATAGAGAAGAATGCTATTAGCACACATTCATATTTTGCAATGTAGATTACCACAGCACACCCGATGGCTATTTCATTAACAAATTGAATAATTGAAAACATAAGAAACAATTTTATTGTAGTTTTTTGTGAAAAGAAAAAGGTGGAGAAAACCTGAGTTTCTGCAAAAAGACCAAGAAATACCTTGTCACAAACTATATTATGAGGTGAGAAAGAGAGGGTTCAAATCGAGCAAAAAAAGAGAGATTTGCTGTTATAAATCCATAGATTTGGCAGCTATACAGGTGAAAACAAGTGACAAAAGACTTCCCTACTGGGAAGTTATTTATTCAAAGTATAAGAAACAGTCAACTTGTGAAGGATTCACAATATGAGATGTGTGGAATGATGGGTTGCATGCAAATTTTGATTTACATCACCTCCACTATGTACAGACATGATGCATTGCATTAACCTGTACTGTATTTTTATAGTGAGAATTAAAAACTTCATCCAATCATAGGAAACTTTTCAAAACAATCTGAATTGCAATACCACCATAGTAATACATTCTTTTGACTTTTTTTCACCCAGACAGTGATCACCTTTAAATGCCAACATTTTATCTGTATAGGCAGCAAAAAATATATATATCTGCTTCATGTGCAGTGAAAATATCTTTAGCTGTATAATTTCTCAGTAGTGAAGGCAAAGTAAATGTCATCCAATCTGATATCATGTCATTAGAAACTTTCTCTGATTTGCCATAAACATATTTAAAAACAACTTTCTTCTTCTTGAATAATCAGGCCATCCTTGATTAGAATGGAACTCATTTCCCAGCTCTGCGATTAAGCCTTCTAAAAGAGGACCACAAATTTGAGTAGCTGTAAACAGGCTTGTTTAAACAAAATAGAAGTTATGTCTAAATCTTCATTCTTTGCTGAATGCATATGGAGAATGCATTGATTCTGGTTCAAACTTGCTACTCTCAAAAATGGAAGTTATTTTTTCGGAATTGTTATAATTGTTGACAAAGTTGAACTGGGAATCCTGTATTTCTTGCAGGTTTCTGTTTTCAAAGCAGAAGCAGCATCTACTGTTTGTAGGATCTGCATTTTTATTTATAGCAATAGAGCATTCTGTTTACAGATTTTAGTGATCATTTTCAATATGGACTTGTAAGATGATAAAACAAAATGTACCTGTACTGTACAATGAACTGATAAATACAAAGACAGTGCTTTTCATTCAAAAAATTCTATGTATACTAGGTTGCGCATCACAAGAAATAAATAAGTGACTCAACATATAGTGTCTAAAAAAAAAGGAAAAGAATTGCAAATTAGAGAAAGGGTGAGTAAGAGAGATTTTCTCTGTTTACAGTATCGTACTGAAATTAGCATGCTGTCGTAGGATCCTAAGTGCACATTTCACAACCCGCTGTATCACTAACAGCTTAGGCCAGTGACAGCAGGAGGCAATAGAAAGGCTGAGATATGTTCAAGATTTTCCATAATAGTCAACAGATAGAAAATTTCAGTGGGAAGGTGAAAGCTTTGGGTGTTTGAAAGACAAAGAGGATGTGAAATAATTTCAAATGCCATTTTACAAAACAGAAAAATTTTGCATATATTCCTTTTTACCAGAATCAAAAAATATTTTTGTGAAAACCATTTTGTGCAAGTGAATAAATATACCTCGAAAACTACAGATCCTGGAATGAACCTACGATACATTTCACATTAACTATATTTTGCATTAACCATAAGTGGGTCCCAATTTATTTCCTTTATAATCAGTACTTTAATATATTTTTTTTCATATTAGTATATGTTTTCTGCGATATGATGTCATCAACAGACTTTAGTATTAACAACTTCATTATTTGTCAACAGACCTTTAACGAAATAAATTCTCAAGAATCACTTCGAGCAAGACTATCGCATGGACTATAAACTACAGATATTGGCTAACAAGTGTTTTATGTACTTGTTGTTGACATAGCCGATTTAAAATCGAGAGTTATGTTCAATTCCACCTTGAAGAGAATGCAACCATTGCCCACAGGGTGAGTAACACTGACAACGCAATTAATCTGGTGTCTTAAGCAATTCCTGTCCAATTTGTAATCTGGTATTGATATCATGATATTAAGAGTAGGAGACAGGCAGAATTACTTAACAAGTACAGGTCAATGTTGAAAAAAAGCTGTGAGTTAGGGTTGAATTTGAAAGTGTCTGCAATTCTAACCAAACATGATAGGACGGAGTATATGATGAGAGCCATGTCGATCAACTCAGCCCTGGAGAGATTGTGCAAGGCTCAAGGCGTAGAATTTTTCTCAGCCTGGTCTATGCTTGTTAACAGGAGAGACTGCTTCTACAGGGATGGGATACACTTAAATAGAAAGGGTGCAAGAATATTTGCTGATGCTATCGAGGCAGAGTTAGCCTCGATAGCATCGAGAAGGGTGGGTCGAAAAACTGCTAGCTTGGAGGGGGTTACATGCATTAATAGATTAACAATAGCTGCTGGGAGAGGTGAAAGTGATTCTTGCACTGCTTCTATTGAAATGCAATTAAACAGCAGGTTGGAAACCGAGGCAATGGGGATTTCCAGGACTGCAGGGAGTTGTAGTGGAACAAGTAAATACATGGGCTGTGTGTAACTAAGAGTAGAAACAGGTGCACGTATACTTGCACATACACCAATGCTAGGAGTATAGTTAATAAATTTGATGAGCTTGAAGTGCTAGTCAAGACATCAAAGGCAGATAGATGAGCTTGAAGTGCTAGTCAAGACATCAAAGGCAGATAGATGAGCTTGAAGTGCTAGTCAAGACATCAAAGGCAGATAGATGAGCTTGAAGTGCTATTCAAGACATCAAAGGCAGATATTGTTGGGATATCACAGACGTGGTGTCACAAGACATAAGCAGTGCAGAATTGGAATTTGGGGAGTACAATGTGTACAGAAAGGATAGACAGGACAGGACAGGAAGGGAGGAAGGATTATCTGTTAGTTTAGAAACACAAAATATAAGGAAGTGCATCCAACTGATATTGGTGTACAATGCAATGTTGAGTCTGTTTGATGTGACTTAAGCACTGGGAAAGGAAAAATGTGTTATAGGCCCAATGAATCTGTTGAGTATAATGAGCAATTGTGCAGAGAAATAGAGTGGGCTAGTAAATCAGAGTGTCTTATAATGGGGGATTTTAATTTCCCAGAGATTGACTGGAATTTGTGGGTTGGTCACTCACACACTAGCAAGGCTTCTATGGATTTATTGGATGTTTGTTTTCTACAGCAGCATGTTCGGTAGGCAACTACAGGGAGTAATACTCTTATTCTGATTATTAGGAGTGATTCTTCATACATTAAGAATCTGCAGATAAAGGAACCGATGTGGCAGTGATCACAATGTGCTGAAGTGGGATTTAGTCAAAGAGGTAACTACCATCAGGGGTAAAGGGAAGGGTTTTTGCTTTTGTAAAGGTGACTACAGCGGTTTTGGACAGTATTTTAATTCTATACGGTGGGACCAACTGTGATGTTACCAACAGCAAATTCAAAATGAGAAGCAATCAAAGAATTAATCTTGGAAACTACTAGGCTTTTCATACCAACTAAGAAACATTGTTCAAGATTTAGGCCTAAATGAAGGTCAGATGAACTAATTAGACATGTGACAGAGAAGAAAAATGCATGGCATACATATAGGTGACACAGAAGCCTATGATAGATATAAGCTGGTCTGTAATCAAGTCACAAAGGAGTTAGGCAGGCAAAGGCAGATTATGAGAAATCTTTGGCAACGGATGCAAAGAAAAACAGCAAAGAGTTCTTTATTTATGTAAACTCTAGAAGGAAGGGGATGAATCAGATTGGTCCACTTGATATTGATGGTTCAACTGTTGCTGATCCTGCTCAGGTAGCTAACCTGAGTCCAGTAATTTTTACAATTGCGAAAACAATGTCAAAGAGAAAGTGTTTAAGTATTAATGATAAAGCAAAGACTGTTATGATATTGACCAGGGTTTTAAGAAAAAAGATGTTGCAGAGAAATATGGCATATCTGCAAGCAGTTTATCTACGATTTTTAAAAAAAATTGAGAATCAATTTTAAATGCAATTGAAGGAGGAGCAGATAAGAAGCGAATTAAGTTGTGTATATATGAAGATGTTCATTAAGCTGTTCTAAAATGGATGCAAATGATATGTGAAAAGAATATCCCAATATCGGGCCTAATAATTAAGCAACAAGCTCTGAAATTTGCACAGTCCTTTGGACATACAGAATTTAATGCAAGCACTGGGTGGCTAGATAAATTTAAGAAGCGCCACAGAATTGTGGAAAAGGTTATTGGCGGAGAAAGTGTTAATGTAAGCGAAGAAGATTGCAACAGTTGGAGGAACAATACCTTAAAGAAGATTTTGGAAGAATATGAGCGTAAGAATGTTTTAATGCTGACGAAATAGGTTTATTCTTTAAATGTTTACCGAATAGAACACTTGCTTTAAAGATGATAAATGTTTTGGCGGAAAACAAAGCAAAGAAAGAATCACTGTGCTAGTTGGAGCAAATACGACAGGAAGTGAAAAATTAAGACTTTAAGTCATCGGAATATCAAAAAACCCAAGATGTTTTAGAGGCACAAAATCTTTGGAAGTTGACTACACCTTTTAATAAAAAAGCATGGATGACAAGTGATATTTTTGAAGAATGGATATTAAAACTAGACAAGCGTATAACAAAAGAAAAATCGTGTTGGTAACTGACAACTGGCCGGCATATCCTGCCAGTATTTCTGCCAAACTTAAAAGTGCGAAGTTGTTTTTACCACCAAACGTAACGTCGTTAAAACTCCAGCCAATGGACCAAGGCATTATTAAAAATTTTAAATTTCATTATCGAAAGAGAATAATAATGAAGATTGTCAATGCATTATCAGAAAATAGAAACTTGGAGGTTACAATTAACCTTAGAGATTGCATCTCTGAACTGGCAAAAGTTTGGACAAACGATGTCACTGAATACACTATTCAAAATTGTTTTTCGAAAGCGGGATTTGCATTGAATACAGAAGTTGAACAACGACTGGACGAACAAGATGAACTGCCCCTTTCACAACTGAAAAACCTTTTGGACATTATTAGAATCGTCTGGAAACATCGAAAATGAAATAACACTGGGTAGTTATGTTTATGTAGATCACAGCAGAATATCCAAATGAAGATGAAATACTACTGAACAGTGTTAAATGCGACCATGATCACGAAGAAATTAACGATGACGCATCAGAACCCGTAGAAAAGCCAACTCGCGTAGAAACGATTAACGGTTCATATGGGTCTACAATTTTGTGAAAATATTCCTGATAATGTTTTTAATGCTCTGAACAAATGTGAGGTTTTCTTTGAGAATCAGACAGTTTTTTAATTGTACAGTGCAAACGAAAATTACAGATTTTTTTTAATTTGTGATACTCACCGGCGAAAATTGTGTAAATGTAATTTAAATAAGTATGTTTTTGAAATAAAATACATTAAAAATAAATGTAGATTCGTTTTCATTTTCTAATTAGATAATAATTTCTAATAAAAAAGATATTCTCTGTATAACGAAATTTCTTTATAATGAATTTTTCGCTGGATTTATCGAATTCGTTATAGGGAAGTTCGACTGTATTTAGATCATAGAAAGACTTTTGATACTGTTCCATATGGAAGACTGCTGCAGAAATTGGAGCAGTGTGGCATTCGAGGCAAATTGCTGCTATGGATAAAGGGATGGTTGAGTGGGAGAAGACAGAGAGTGGCAATGAATGGACACTGCTCTTCGTGGACTAATGTTATTAGTGGAGTCCCTCGGGGTTCAGTGTTTGGTCCATTGTTGTTTTCTGTATTCATTAATGATACTGATGATGGTATATCAAGGCTTAATGTCCAAGTTCGCAGATGATACAAAGGTCGGCAGGGTTGTTAATGACACTAATGACAGTACGTTTCTGCAACAGGATCTAGAAAAGTTGAGCAGATGGGCTGAGAGGTGGCAACTGAAGTTTAACATTGACAAATGTAAAGTACTGCATATGGGAAGCAGCAACCCCAGATTAATGTATCTACTGTGTGGTACTACACTGACAGTGGTAGAGGGTGAAAAGGACTGGGGGTAAATGGGCAGGCAGATATGAAGTTTTCTGAGCAGTGCAGACGGTCTGCAAGAGTAGCTCATGGTGTCTTGTCAATGATATATAGGAATTTTTCTAGCAGGGATAAGGAGGTGATTATCTCCTTGTATAAGGCAATGGACAGGCCACACCTTGAGTACTGTATACAGGTCTGGAGGCTTCACTTTAAGAAGGATGTAGAGCTTTTATAATGAGTACAGAGTAGGGCAACAAGATCAGCGAATGGAACAAAGGGTTGCTCTTATGAAGAAAGGCTTCAGTTTTGCAAATTACAGTGTGTGGAGACTAGGCACCCGCGAAGTGATCTGATTGAGGTGTATAAAGCCTTGAATGGTTTGAGCATGCTGAATGCTGATGGGATTCATCTTGCTCAGAATAATTGCATGAGAGGGCATAAATTCAAATTGAGGAAAGACAGTTGTAGGATTGATGTGCGGAAGTTTGCCTTTAGCCAGCAGGTGGTTGATTGCTGGAATAAACTTCCATCTGTTGTTGTAGAAGTTGATAGTTTAAACAGGTTCAAGGCAGAACTAGACAAACATTTGGAGAGAGTGGCTGGGTGAAATGAGAAGGGTGTGTGGGTGTTTTTTTTTTTTTTTTTGGCTGATGCTATATAAGCTTGCTTTGATGCATTATGTGCCCTTGCTAATGCTAATGGTGACATTTCAACTGAAATGTTAATGCACATTTTCAGTGAAAATGTGCATTAACTGCTCTTTATACATGAAGGCTTTTTTTGATTATTTTGGCCATATTTTTTCTAAAAAAAAAAAAACAATTTTTCAACTTTTATTTCATAAAGTACAAAATTAATTAGATAGTATGAATCAGAGCTGTAATACTCAATATGTTCTACGTTGATAATAATATTAGTAAATTAATAAGAGGAGTTTACCTCAATGTAGTACGTAGAACACTTCCGTATGATACCCTCCAGAAATTAAAACGGAAAAAACGAAAAAATCGACAACTTACCGGTACATTAAAGTAAAATATAAATAATTAAATAATCAATTTAACACAATTCAAAATCAATTTAAAACAATTAAAATTCAAATTAACGCAATTAAAAGAATCTAACGAAAATATTCAAAACGATTAAAAGAATCTAACGAAAATATTCAAAACGGTTAAAAGAATCTAACGAAAATAATCGTTTTGATTATTTTCGTTAGATTCTTTTAATTGCGTTAATTTGAATTTTAATTGTTTTAAATTGATTTTGAATTGTGTTAAATTGATTATTTAATTATTTATATTTTACTTTAATGTACCGGTAAGTTGTCGATTTTTTTGTTTTTTCCGTTTTAATTTCTGGAGGGTATCATACGGAAGTGTTCTACGTACTACATTGAGGTAAACTCCTCTTATTAATTTACTAATAAAGTACAAAGTAATCCAAGGAATAAAAAACTTATTTGATGAGAATTTGCAGTTGTGCTTTTCACTTAAACCCAGAGATTTATATTGTGATAATATAAATGATTGCACATTGCTCTTTTTTTTCTTTTTAATCAGCCAATTCTAAAATGTCATTAACCTGTTTCTTGGCGAAGTTTAACCTCTTTCATTCTTTAATGGTTTTTCTCCATTAAGTAAGTTTCCCTGTATAAAAAGTTTTCTATACTGTTTGAATATAAATTCAGTGTATGCTCTTTTAGATCACATGGGTATTGGTGTTTTTGGGCAGAAGGGAAACTGGGGCCAAAATGTGCCTATTCCTATGACATGTTTTTTATATAAAAATTCGGTCTAATTTGTCATCACAGAAAATCATATATTCGTATCTGCTTAAGAAAGGTAAATAGTTCATTTAAATTCGCATTGTTTCCAATAATAGGGGCGAGTGATAGAGGCTCTTTCAGTCGTGACAGTGAAAGGAAAGTATTGTTTTGGAAATAGGAATAGTGCTTACAATCTAAGAGTATATGCCTGACAGTAAGTGGTAAAGTACAATGCTTGCATTGAGGTGGGACATCCTCCTTGAGTAGATATATATGGGTTGGACGAGTATGCCCTATGCGTAATCTTGTTAGTTCCTCTGATTTTGAGCAATTTGTTGTTTGTTTGTTTGTTTGTGACCTCCAGATTTCAGACCACTGAAATGTATAGATTTTTTTAATGCTTTGTTTTTGGTTTTTAGGAGCATTAGCAACTAAGGCCATATTGCTCCGGGATATGCGGTGGTCATTCCCTGACCTTTCCGCATCCTCCGTATTTGGTGGTGACGGGCTCGAACGCCGGTCTAATCAAGAAGCGTGTGCTACGCACTGTTGCTCCTTCCCACCTGGCTACGGAGGCGCCATTTTTTTTTTTTTTTTTTTTTAATGCACTTCAAATAATCTATATATGGTACTTGGTAATGTGATGGTATTGTAGTGACTAGTTGTTTGGCTGCCTGATCTACTCTCTCATTACCTGTGATACCAGAATGCCCTGGGATCCAGAAAAATATCACTGCATGATTCTTACTTCGTGTGGTTTAAGCAGGAAAAAATTTGTTTTATGATGGGATGCGATATTGAAAGTTTATTGTCTAATGCAGACACTGCACTCATGGAATCTGCGTATATTATACTGCTAGTATTGTGGAAAGTGTTTATATTTTCTAGGGCTAATTTTATTGTGTATAATTCTGCAGTGTAACTGCTACACTCAACTGGTAGTGATATAGAAAGTGTAAAAGAGGAAAAGACAGCTGCCGTACCAACAGATGAGTCTGTTTTCGAACCATTTGTATACATTATATAGCGTTGAGCATTGTTGAGGGCATGGTCTTTATGTAGCTGTTTAATACTTTCATCTGCCAGGGATTTCTTTCTCCATTTCTGAAAATAGGTATCACAGTAAGGGAGGGTTACAGACCAGGGTGGATCAGGTACATCATTCTCTTGAAGCATATTGTCAAAATTTATGTCCCAGGCATGTATCAATTCTTTTAATCAAATACCTGTGGGTCTATTTTCAGCAATTTTGCTGTTGTAGAATGTGATCCAATCAGGGTTGGGAAGCAAAGGTCGAACAGGATGAGCTGGAAGGCTTTGAATTTTGGCTGTATAATTAAGAAGCAGCATTTTCCTTCTAAGGTGAAGTGGAGGTTCATATGCCTCTACATACAGACTCTGGACAGGGGTGTTCTATAAGCTCCTAGTGCAGTACGAAGGGCACTGTGTTGGCTGGTGTTCAGTCTGGTTAGTGCACTTTTCCTAGCCGAGTCATAGACAACAGCTCCATAATCTAAGCAAGACCCGATAAGAGCACGATACAGATGTAGAAGAGAGTATCTATCAGCACCCCATTTCATGGAAGAAATGGACCGAAGAATATTTAGTTTCTTTAAACAAACAGTTTGGAGATATGTTATGTGAGAAACAAAGTTAAGTTTGGTATTCAACATTAAACCTAGGAAACAAAGATTACTGGTGAGTGGTATCAGGTGGATCTCTAGGCTGAAGTTCTGGTTCTGGATGCAGCTTGCATTTTTTCCAGAAGTGAATTGCAACTGTTTTTGTTCTGACATATGATATCCATTCTGCTGTGTCCATATTTCTAGATTATTTATGGAGAGCGCAGCTGTCTTTCAATAGTATGAATATTTTTTGAACTGCAAGATAGAGTGAGATCATCAGCATACATGTATAATGAGAGTATTGGGAATGTTGTGGGTTATAGTGTTCAGCTTAAGTGAAAAAAGAGTAGCGCTAAGTATTGACCTTGTGTGACACCTTCTTCTTGGGTATAGATACGAGAAAGTACTGTTTGATAACGAACCTGAAAAGTTCTGTTTTTGAGAAAGTTTTGAATAAATTTCGGTAAATGTCCACGCAATCCTAGGGAATAAAGTTCTTGCGATATGCCATACCTCCAGGTTGTGTCAAAAGCCTTTTCAATATCCAAACTTACCATTACAAGATGTTCATTTTTCACCTAAGCATTACGGATGTTAGTCTCTGCTTTCACCATGAGAACCAAAGTGGATCTATTTTGTCGGAATCCAAACTGATTGTTGTTTAGCAGCTTTTGAGTTTCAAGAACCCAGGTAAGTCGTCTGTGTATCATCCAATCTATAGTTTTACCTACACAATTGGTGAGGGAGATTAGTCGGTAATTTTGTGTGAGTGATTGATCCTTTCCTGGTTTGGGAAAGGCTAAAATAACGGAGTGATGCCAGGTAGAAGGATATGTACCTTCAAGAAAGATCCGATTAAAGAATGTTATTAGCAAATTCAAAGCTATATTGTTTAGATGTTTCAGCATTACATAAAAGATTCCATCAGCTCCAGCAGTGCTATTAGGTGATCTGTTTAATGCTGTTTGGAGTTCAAAAAGACAAAAAGGTTGATTGTAGGCTAGAGAGTGGGTAGTTTGAAAGCTTATCTTATATTTTTCTGCTATGGCTTTGATTTGTAGAAAGGAAGTATCATAAGCTGTAGCAGCGGATGTTTCAGAGAAAGTCTCTGCAAGCGCATTAGCTTTTTCTTGTGGTGAAGATATTTCCTGCCCATTCTTGGTTAAAATTGGAACAGAAACCGGAAAATATTTGCCATTTAGTTGTCGAATTTTTTTCCAAATAATTTTACTCCTAGTGTCTTTTGTGATAGAGGAGGCAAACTGTATCCATGATTCTTTTTTGGCTTGTCTTCTAATTTGTCGTGCTTTTGCCTTAAGCCTTTTAAACTGAATTAGGTTGTCGGTGGTTGGAAACTTACGGAACAGATTCCAGGCTTTATTTTTTTCCTTTTTCACTATGGTATAAGCATCATTCCACCAGTGTTTAAGGTTTTTGTGTTTGAAAGCAGAAGACCATGGTATTGCTTTGGAAGCTGCTGGTAGTATTTGTTTAGTAATGTGCTCGGTGACATCATCAATGGACTCTAGTTGTATCAATTGGCTATCAAAGGAGATGGAGACAGAATACTTTTTCCAATCTGCTTTGGAATATTTCCATAATACCCAAGGATCAGGGCAATGGTGTCTGCATTGTGTGAATTCTACATATAATTGGGAAATGATCACTGTTGTGTAGATCATTTAAAACCGTCCAATCTATAATAGGAAGTACTCAGGGGAACAAATAGATAAGTCAATTGCTGACATAGATCCTGTGGAAAGATGAGTGTAGGTGTTATGAGATAGTATTTGTTTTACAAGATCTTCTAATTCTTTCAATGTGTAAATATTATCAGGTGGAAGGTATACTGAGAATAGAGTTATTGTTTGACCCATTGCTACACAAACTGCAATGGCTTCTAAGTGGGTCTGAAGTGGAATGTTTCTTGCTGGAAATGGACAATCCACTAGAATTGCAACTCCTCTGTGTGCATGGCTTGAAGAAATTTTATCTTTTCTATAGGCTCTTTAATGTTTAAACATACAGGGCGTCTCAAAAATATTGGTACAAACGTTTAGGGGAGGTAGGTAACATCTAAAGGAATGTAAATTGCATAGGAACCCATAACCGGAAACGTCACGGGAAAGTAGTAGCAGAGGCACAAGAAGCAGAAAGGACACAAGACAGTAATTAGTGGCAAACATTTATTTGACATAATATTAACAATGGATTATGAGATGGATGCATTTCATAATGTTACAAGAGATGCTCGAAGGTTCCACCACGAGACTTGATGCATGCGTGACACCGACGCAGCATGGATTGGCGGACAGGGTCAAACACACCTGGAGTTTCTTTGACAGTAGCAGCAGCGCAGACAAGTCTCACCACGAGATCCATTTCCGTCTCCACAGGCGATTCATACACGATAGATTTGAGGGCCCCCCCCACAGAAAGAAATCAAGGCTCGATAAATCAGGTGAGCATGGGGGCCAGGCAACAGGTCCACCACGTCCAATCCATCAACGCCCAAAACGCCTGTTCAAATGGTCACGAACACACCTTCCATAATGGGCAGGCACCCCATCATGTTGAAACCAAATGTGCGTCTCACATTTGCTGGAACATTGTCAAGTAACCCTGGTAGAACTTGTTCAAGAAAGATCCGATATTTAGTGGAGTTCATGTGGGATGGTAACAGGTATGGGCTGACTAAGCAGTCACCAACCATACCTGCCCACACATTTATTGCGAAGCAATGTTGTGCCGCATGGGGGCGCACACAGTGTGGGTTGTCATGAGCCCACACATGAGCATTGTGCTGATTGAATAAGCCTTCCTGAGTGAAATAAGCCTCACCCATGACCAAAACATAGGCTGGAAAATTCAAGTCTTGAACACTTTCTTGGAGTCTTGAACACTGCGCAAAAGCCACACGTGCAGGATGATCTTGGGGGAGCAGTAACTGAACCCTTTGGAGATGAAAGTGGTGTAAGGAATCATCGTGCTGGACACACTGTACACTGCAACAAGACACTCCTAAGGCAGAGGCAGCGACGTATGCTGGTAGTAGAATTATTCTGGACGGCATTCAACACACTTTCTTCCATGGCGGGAGTTTGCATCGAACGTGGTCTGCCTGCACTACTCCTGTTACCTCTAAATGACCCATAATCGCACAAATTTTGATGCACACGTGCAAACAAACAGTGGTCTGGTACATGTCCATCTGGGAAGCGTTCTCCATAAATTCGTTGAGCAGCTCATCCATTGCCCTCTGCTAATCCATACACTAGGTGCATGTCTGCCAGCTCACAGTTCGTATATCGATGGATTCTCTTTGTGCGGCGACTACTGCTTGAATGACTACTGCGTTTTGGCATAGTTACCTTGACTTGCCTTCTTGATATGATCCTTTGTTTTCGATCTTAATCTTCTGTATCTTTTTTTCCATTTTCTACAGATCACATGATTTTGAACAGCGCTGTCGACCGACTTACGGTGATGTTTCTGGTTATGGGTTCCTATGCGATTCACATTCCTTTAGATGTTACCTATCTCCCCTAAACGTTTGTACCAATATTTTTGAGACACCCTGTATAAGTTACCTGTGGATTTAAGTTAGTCTCTTTTAAGCAAATGGTTACAGGATTATATCGTGAGATCAAATCGTATATATTATCAGTATTACTGCGTAAACCTCTGCAATTCTATTGTACAATGTGCTTCATTATTTGGTTTTATAGAGGGAAGATGATTCTATCTCTTTCTTGTAAGAGGGAGCAGTTTGCTTTTGACGACCATGTTTAGTCTTATCCTTTCTTGGAAAATAAGGGCATCCATATTCTGTACTCTCTCCTACATCATCAGTTCAGTAAGTAAACATCCAGTCTCCATGTCATCTTCTGCATGAAGATCAAGGGCTGTTTCTTCTTGTGCATTTACAGCTTAGCTGACCATGCTGCTTGAATTTGGTTGTTGCAATTCAGCGGCGCATTGCCTTTGTGGTTTCCTTTGTATTTTATCAATTGATGTTATTTTAGATGGAACTGAGAGTGGGGTATTGTTTATTTTGTTGATTGAAACAGGTTTGTTAGTTGGCTAATTTGACAATAGTACGGATTGTGCCCATTTTGCAATGGATGTGTTAGGTGGGATTGACACCTCTGTTTGGGTCGCAACAGTTTGACAGTTTTGGGTAGCAGTAGAATAGCTGCGTTTTGGCATAGTTACCTTGACTTGCCTTCTTGATATGATCCTTTGTTTTCGATCTTAATCTTCTGTATCTTTTTTTCCATTTTCTACAGATCACATGATTTTGAATATGCTGGGTGATCCCTCTTACAATTTGGGCACTCTGGAGATTTTGCAGTACAGTCTGTTTGAGAATGATTTTTTGAACCACAATTAGAACATGTAATTTCACCTCTGCATGTTATTTGAGAATGACTGAATTTTTGGCATTTTAAACATCTTAAGAGATTTTGGAATGTATGCACGGACTCGGCAGTGCAGATAGCCTGCTTTCACTGAATTTGGTAAATTTGGTGCACTGAAAGTCAATATGATATTTCATGTTGGAACTAGTTTATCGTCCTCCCAGATCATAATTCGCCTTGCTTGTGTTACTTTTTGTTCTTGTAATTCCAAAACTATGTCCTCTTCGGTTACATTTAATAAATCCCACTCACTTATTACTCCTTTTGAGGAGTTCGGTGTATTATGTGGCGTGACTTTGATTGGCATTCCGCTTATAGTTGACAGTTTCAATAACAGTTCAGAGTGTCTTGCCTGCATGGTTTCAATTAATAGATCTCCTGACTGGAGTCGTTTTACCATTTTTGGTGTTCCTGCTGAATTTTCAAGACATCTTTGAATGACAAAGGGAGACAATTTGCTTACTGGTTGAGTCGATAATGAATGCATTATCAGAAAAGCTGGTGGTTCTGATTTGCTAGAATCTGTTCTCATTCTTTTTGGGAGACTAAGATCATGTTTCCTTCTACGGGTGTCGGTACGTTGAGAGCCTGTTGGCTCTAGTGGTGGATATTCATTGCAATCCATTGTTGCTCCTTTTAGCCCTGGGACAGGGGCTTCCTTCTCCCAGGTTATTGGCCCTGCCACGTGGAGGCAGGAGCGGTGCCAACCAGTGACCAAGCGATCAGAAAATAAGAAGGCATTAACGTTGCTAGCGGAGGTAGCAGTAACGTTGAGATCGCATTAATGGACCAATGCTAATATTTTGTATTCTTAAACTATGACGATGTTAATCTCATTTATATACCCACTGGTTATTTTGAATTGTGAAAAAATATGATTGCCTTTGTTCTGGTCACTGCAGAGTTAACTGGTTTCAGTTCATGGCTGCAAGGCTTCGTCATGGATTTCTCTAGCTACTCCCTCATAAATAGAAAAATCATCAACAGTGCAATATTCAGAGAGCTGCCTTTATAGGTCAGGGTTTGAATAGATTCTATCTATTAAAACTCAGCTATAGCCAATTCCTAGAAAGGCTGAGAATCTAATATTCTGAAAGTATTTTTCCTTCTCTTACCTTTTAGTTAAGTACAAAGAAAGAGAGAAAGACTAGTTAAAATTATAATAGATAAGGTTAATTTAATTTGTTACATAGAACTAATCTAAATATGGATTAAAAATGCTTCCAACCTTATGCTCATCATATATTTGTGGCACAGTATTGGATCTGCCATAAATCAGTATTACTCTAACAGAATATGGAGGTGGAATCACTTCTGGATGGCTAACAGCTGGCAATTCAATCTTCTCTGTTCTAGTAAATTGGATTGCAAATTATTACTTTTTCTATATATATATATAATAAATAGTTCAGTAGTCATATACTTTTTAGTATGCAATAAACTGAATGTTAAAGCAAATTACTTTATGAAATATTTCAGGATATATAAATGCCTTAAGTGGTAGTTTTAAATTATACAAGGTATATCCAAAAAGTTTTAGGATTAATTTTTCTTAAATGATACTACCAGCGCCATACATTGGCCACTGTTGAAACTATTCACCATCAAGTCTGAACTGGCTATGTGCCAAGTTTCATCAGTGTGCACAAAGGTATTCTACTGGAAAGTTGTTAGGTTGGTGAAGTAAAATTACAGCAGGCCCCCGTTATAACGCGGTTCGCTTTACGCTGATTCGCTATAACGCTGTTCTTATATTATAACCACTATCTGACTATAATGCTGTCACAGATCACTATAACGCTCTTTTACAGATTGCATTTTTGGCATATTTAACGAAATCGTTTCGTTTGATGGAGTCAATAGCTTGAAAATGAATATAAAAAATACGGTTAAAACGTTTCCCACACAAACTTGAGAAATATTCCCACGCTCAGTGAAATTCTCTCGCGCGCTAATTTAATTGCAGTACAGTGACTTGTTATGTAGTTCCGAGATCAACATTTTAAAAAATGATCAAGTATATTGCTTGTAATATTTGCGTTATATGCATTTATCCGAGGTCTAGTCATCACTCAGTACAGTATTAGACATCGTGCATAACGGACAGTTTACTTGAACATTGTATCATAATTAATGCAACCAACGCAGTTACATTTTCGAAGAGTTAATAATGGCCAATAAGAATAAAAAAGCAACAACGTCAGGGCGCAGTAAGAAGACTATAAATGTAAGAAAAATACTACTGAATTTGAAAATTAAATTAGACGTTTTGAAGCGAATCGATTCCAGTCAAAGACAAGCGGATGTGTGCCATAATTTAGGACTTGCAAGTTTAACTATAAGAACAATTATAAAAAAAAATAAAGAATTAATTTTAGCAGTGGGAAAGATAGCTGTTCCACTGCAAGCAACAAGGGCTAGGCCGGCTATTACGATTGAAATGGAAAGACTTTAACTAATTTTATTGAAGATAATATCCAATGCAGAATTCAGTTAAGTTGAATATTATAAATAATAAAAGAGAGAGAGAGAGAGAGAGAGAGAGAGAGAGAGAGAGAGAGAGAGATTAGCCAATATGATGATCTGAAGAAAACTCACCTAAAAAAAAAAAAAAAAAAAAAAAAGTGGAAACATTTAAAACTAGTAAGGGCTGGTTGAATAGATTTAAAATCCAGGGAGAAGCCGCAAGTGCAGATCAAGGAGCCGAAAGTTTCAAAAAAGAACTTGTTAAAATTATTGAAGAGGGGTATTATGTGTTATACTTCTCAACAAGTTTTTAACATAGATGAAGCAGGACTTTTGTGGAAACGATTGCCTACAAGAAGTTTCATATTGAAAGAAGATAAAACATGCCAGGTTTCAAAGCGGCGAAGGATCGATTGACTTTATTGTTGGTGGTAACGCTGCGAGAGATTTAAAATTAATACCCCTTTTAGTTTATTTGGAAGAGGGCCAAAGTTCAACCCAAAATCGACACATTTTTCATAATTAAATTAAATCAATTTAGATCAATTAAATTCATGATTTTAATTGGAATTTTAAGTTTAATTTTGATACATAAGTAGTTACCATATAATTATATACGTAGGTAATGTAGAATATTTTATAAGTACAAATATTTGAATATTAAATATTTTGACCGACATCTTTTCTCTACCGCTTATTGTTGATTAGGAAATATCCTATGGCACCGACCGCAACTCACAAATACATATGTTACCTTATGGGAATTCGGCGCTCGCTTAGCGCGGATTCACTTAGCGCTCTGTTTTTCCGGAACGCATGATCAGCGTTAAGCGGGGGTCACCTGTACATCGTCATGGAATCAAGGACCAAGTTTTCTTGGTGACAAAATTTTATTTTAAAGCCAGAAAAAGTGGAAAAAGTGCAAATGAAACAGTTGCAATGGTGAGTGCAACTTATGGACAAGAAGCACTATCACAATCGAACATTTTTTGCTGGTATGGGCAGTTCCGTGAAGGGTGGGAAGATGTTCAGGACAATATACACAGAGCGGTCACCCATTCCAGTCTCGTATGAACTCAACCACCGAAAAAGTTTGGCTGCTGTTAATGGAAAATCGGCACCCGTCCTCCCAAACGAGAGCAGACCCACTTCACATCAGCAAGGATACCATGTGTTCAATTGTTGTCGGAGATTTGAAATATAAGAAAAGCATGCTCACACTTCATAGCACATGCACGGATGGCAGACAGTTGCTTTGCATATGAACCTAAAACAAAAAGACAATTAGCTGTAGGATTGGAGAAAATTTGTTAAGGTTAAAGAAACCACAGTTCCAAAAGTCTTGAACCAAAACAACACTGGTGATTTTTTTTTGATTGGCACGGAGTTATGGGCACAGAATTTGTACCAGAAGGACAAACAGTCAACTCTGAATTTTACAGAGGAGTGATGAACAGACAGTTGAATTTAGCATGTTAGGCCAATCTTGCTTCATGATAATGCACCATCACACATCGTGACCATTGTCACGCAGTTTCTCATACAGAAGGGTGTTACAGTGCTTCTCCATCTCCTGTATTTGTCAAATTTGGCAACTGCTGATTATTTTCTGTTCCCCAAAGTGATATCCTATCTGAAGGGTCACCATTTTGACAGCATATCAGAGATCTAAACCAGCATGACAAAAAGTTCCACAAGATCAACACTAGAAAAGTACGAATACTTACATATCAATCAATAGAGTTCCACTTCTTGGGTTTGACTAGGAGTCTTCAAGTTTAAGTATGCTAGTTTTGTCTCTGAGAAATGTAAGTTCTCCAAGTTTTAGAATGGTAGAGAAAAAATAAAATTTCCATTACATTTTGCGGGGTATTTGCTATTACTGAAGGTAATCATATGCTTTTTTTTTTAATATATATAAGCTTACAAAACTATTTAATACTTGTATCACATACTGCAATGTATAAAACCAGAGGCTGGCAGCCTTTTCCACCATGAGCTAATTTAAATATAAAAGGTCATAACCAGTCACAATTTTTTATGAGTATTTCTATTCTACAACTAATGTATTTTATTTTAAATAAAATGTATTAGTTGTAGAATTATTATAAATAATTCTACAACTAGGTGGCAGTGATCACAATGTGCTGAAGTGGGATTTACTCAAAGAGGTAACTACCTCCATGTAGTCTTCTATGTTGCACATGGAAGACTGCTGCACAAATTGGAGCAGTATGGAATTGGAGGCAAATTGCTGCTATGGATAAAGGGATGGTTGAGTGGGAGAAGACAGAGAGTGGTAATCAATGGACACTGCTCTTCATGGACTAATGTTATTAGTGGAGTCCCTCAGGGTTCAGTGTTTGGTCCATTGTTGTTTTCTGTATTTATAAATGATACTGATGATGATATATCAAGCTTAATGTCCAAGTTTGCAAATGATACGAAGGTTGGCAGAGTTGTTAAGGACACTAATGAAAATACGCTGCTGCAACAGGATCTAATAAAGTTGAGCAGATGGGTTGAGAGATGGCAAATGAAGTTTAACATTAACAAATGTAAAGTACTACATATGGGAAGCAGTAACCCCAGAGTAACATATCAACTCTGTGGTACTACACTGACAGTGGTAGAGAATGAAAAAGACCTGGGAGTAATTGTGCAGGCTGATATGAAGTTTTCTGAGCAGTGCAGATGGTGGTCTGCAAGAGTAGTTCATGGTCTCTTGTCAATGATATACAGGAATTTCTCTAGCAGGATAAGGAGGTGATTATCCACTTGTATAAGGCAATGGTCAGGCCACACCTTGAGTACTGTATACAGGTCTGGAGGCCTCATTTTAAGAAGGATGTAGAGCTGTTGGAAGGAGTACAGACAAGGGCAACAAGATTAGTGAATGGAACGATGGGTTGCTCTTACAAAGAAAGGCATAAGGATGTTATGTTATGTTATGTTATTTGGTTTTTAGGAGCATTAGCAACTAAGGCCATATTGCTCCGAGGATATGCGGTGGTCATTCCGTGGCCCTTCCGCATCTGGTGGTCACGGGCTCGAACCCTGGTCTAATCAAGAAGCATGTGCTACACACTGCCGCTCCTGCCCACCTGGCTACGGAGGTGCCTAAAGGCATAAGCTTTGCAGATTAGAGTGTCTGGAGAGTAGGCACCTGCGAGGTGATCTGATTGAGGTGTATAAAGCCTTGAATGGTTTGAGCATGCTCAATGCTGATGGGATTCTTGTTCTTGCTCAGAATAATCGCCTGAGAGGCGCCTCCATAGCCAGGTGGGCAGGAGCGGCAGTGTGTAGTTGATTGGTGGAACAGACTTCTTTTGTTGTGGAAGTTGATAGCCTAAATAAATTTAAGGCTGAGCTGGACCGGTATTTGGAACGAACGGAGGGGTGAAATGGGAGCCGTTTTTTTTTTTTTTTTTTTCCGGCTGATGCTGCATAAGCTTGCTTTCTTGCATCGTATGCCTCTACCAATGCTAATGCTAAGATGGGATTTGGTTGTGAGGGTGTATTCAATGGAGAATGAGGGGACCCAGTGATGTCCATGAAAACATCACCCAAATCCGTGATACCACCACCACCACCACCAGCCTGTTTTTGTACAACCATGCAGTGTAGTTGCAGCTGTGTTCACCGTGAATATGCACCCATCTGTCAGCATGATGGATCTGGAACCAGTGGCATAGCTACCATGTAGGCAGGCAAGGCAATTGCTGCCGGGCCTGGCATCATTGGCTAATTTTATTTAATTGTTTTCATATTAATTTGTGACCTCCTTAGTTATGTGTTTGTTGTGGAAAACAAACAAGAAAGGTATTTAAAGGGTAAGTATGTTTGTTCCACAGGGTTTTTCTGGCCATCATTCTTCCTATGGAGGTTAAGACTTTCAACCTTATTATTACTCAAGATGCAATGTGTATAACAAGATTTCCGGGCAAGTTTAATCATTAATATTGATGGGCCAGAAAACGCCAGTGAACTTACGTGATTGTCTAGTGGTTTCTATAATAGTACAATAATCTCTTATGCCCTCAAGTCTTCCTTAATCTTTGTGATAAGGAGAGCCCGCGGCTTGGATTAGCGTTGTTTCATTCTGAAATCCTCCTATAAGTTAGATCTCAGAATGCCACAAAATATGGTTCCTTTACTATAAATCTTGTGCAAAGGTTTAACGTGTGGCAAAAGAAAAGGCTAGATGTATTAGTGCAGAAACAATGTTTATTGGTGAACCACAATACTACAAGTCATACACCTGAGATAATAGGTAAAATTTGGTACATACATTCATTAATATACAACGTTAATGGTACATGTGTCCAACAGGTTAGTGTTCTTCATGACTCGTGCTACATGTACTCAATAATCCAATTCGCATGTTTTAAAAGTTTGTTATTTACGTTAGACTCTAATTGGCAAGTATTATGTCAAGTAATATTACATCAGATAACGTTTTAATGAGGAGGGATGCTTATGTACTGAATTAAGAGCATAAACAAGTAGAACTTACCAGTAAATAATTGTCTGGTCTAACTATACTGGTTCTGCGTCTGTACCTCTCAGGTCCGAAAAAGAAGAACAGCAAGAACGATTAGAAGATCAAGACAAAGAAGAGCCTGAACAAGAACGAAGAACTAGCACAAGAAGAATGCCATCCTTTGTCACCCACCTGAATATATAGGTCCCCCCCTTCATGCCAATACCACGTTCTGATTGGCTAGGGAGCTCATTAATGGGGGACTAATTTCCAGGGATTGTTATTCAGGGACAAGAGACATCCAAAACAAAACTTATCGATGAGAAAAACAAATCTCATATCTAGGTGAGGTAAAAGTACCAAATATCTCAGCAGGTGTCCGCTGGGCTCGGAGGCCTGATTTCCTGCATAGGAGCTGTTCAATGTAATCAACTAGCAGCTATGAGATTCATATTTAACCTTGAAGTCTATTTTGGAAATAGATTACTCATTCCTCTCTGAAGAAGACTTGGTCAACAGCTGATAGAATAATATTAGCTCACTGTGATGTGGCCCACTTAACAAGAATCGGATTACGTTACATTTCCTGTCATTCACCTAGTAAGCTGAAGAAGACTGATAGTCACGGGATCGAATTTTTCGCTGCAAGTACAGTAGCAGACAAAAGTATGAGGTGATTTGGCTAAATAATAGCCTTTTAAGGTAAGCACTAGGTGAGAATACAGCTTTCTACATGTTATCACCTAGCGAAACTTTGTTGTGTTTCCTTGGTCTGCAACGTGAGATCACCTTTGGTATATTCTTTGGGTGAACGAAAGACAGCTAAACCCAATTTAGTTTAAGAGTGCAGTTGAGTGGGGTGCTTGGCAAGACCAATTTACCCAGGAACATTTTAAGGTTAAAAATGGTGATATATTATACTCGTATTCAGGAAAGAAGACCAATACGTCATAACCATAAATCATGTGCAGTAAGCAAAGGAAGTAAGTCAAACTGATCAGTGTTAACAATGGTTAACATAAATATAAACATTGGGACAGTCTGCACCTGTCTCGCGTCGGCACCAATCACAAGCTGTCAAAGTTACACCCTATACCAAGCTACGCTGCACTTTAAATCAAATAAAAAAGTTGATATATACTATGCAACAATAGACATTGTGATACATCAATTAAAATATAGATTTCTTAATACAAAAAATGTTGTAGATAGTTTAAAATTTTGCAACCAGAAACACACATCTTATCACACAATGAAGCTCTGCAACAAGCGGCTGTAGAATTTCAAAACCAATACAATTAAGATATTTCTGATGACTTTCCATAGCGGCTATTAAAATTTAATATCATAGGACAAGAAATTTCAAAAATTAATTCAATTCAGGACTTACGCAACCTTATTTTAATTAAAAAATCGTTATCTGCATTTGCTACAGACATTATAATGGCATGTTTTATATTCTTGACCTTGCCGGTTACTGTGGCTAGTGTCAAAAGGAGTTTTTCGAAATTAAAACATATATAAGGAACACAATAGGTCAAGATCGACTTAGCAATTTGCCCATCTTAAGCATAGAAAATGATCTAGCGAATTCTTTTGATTTCAACGAAATTATAGATATTTTTTCCGACTAAAAAGGCTAGGAGACAAAATTTTGATTAAAGTTTAAAATATGTTATAAAACTTTTTTTTGTGTATATAGACTAGATTTAACATATACAGTTGGTTACTTATTACAATGATTTGTTTTAAAATTACTCCAAAACTATTATACATGTGTATGTGTATTTTTTTCTGCGGTGTTTATTTATGTTTCTGTATATTTTATTATGTATTTTTATTTTGTCATTTATATCTGCATGTAACACATGTCATGTAATAAATGTATATATTTATTATTGTTACTGAGGTTTCATGTTTATGCATATTTTAATTCAAATCTTATTATTTATAGATATTTTTCATTTGCTTAAGGCTTGAATTTTTGTTACTGTGAAGGCATACAATGCAAGAAAGCAGGCTTATGCAGCATCAGCCAAAAAAAACGCTCCCATTTCACCCCTCCATTCGTTCCAAATGCCTGTCCAGCTCAGCCTTAAATTTATTTAGGCTATTAGCTTCCACAACAAAAGATGGAAGCCTGTTCCACCAATCAACAAAAATTCGAAACTGTGCCCCCTCAGGTTCTTAGTCTGAGCAAGAGGAAGAATCCCATCACCATTCAGCTTGCTCAACCCATTCAAGGCCTTATATTCCTCAATCAGATCACCTCACAGGTGTCTACTCTCCAGGCTACAATTTGCAGAACTTAAGCCTTTCTTGGTAAGGCACCCCTTTATTCCCCTCACCAATCTTGTTGCCCTTCTTTGTACTCGTTCTAGCAACTCTACATACTTCCTAAAATGAGGCCTCCAGACCTGTACACAGTACTCTAGGTGTGGCCTGACCATTGCCTTGTATAACGGGATAATCACCTCCCTGTTCCTGCTAGCAAAATTCCTATATATCATTGACAAGACTTCATTACCTGCCCTGGCAGCCCATCTGCACTGCTCAGCGAACTTCATTCAACTTCACTTCAGCGAACTTCAAACTTCCCGAGATTGCTTACTACCTAGTTAGCTTTATTTACTTTGTATACAGTAAATTTTTTTCACTGATCATTTTGTATGTATTTCGGTTGATCTTAATCTGTAATTAAAGCTACTGAGTTTTGTTTCACAATAATAAAAAATAGGGTTTGATATAAATTCGGTATTTTTTTTAATACATCATTTATATTTTCAAAAATGTATTCATCATATTTATTACAGTGTCTACAGAGGCAGAGGAGGAATTATTAATAGTTTAAAAATTTTTTTAATCTCATGTTTATATTTTTGCAATTTTCATTAAGTAGGGGCCCGAACATGTTCTTTGCCTCCAGGCCCAAAAAAGGGTAGCTACACCACTGGCTGGAACCTTGATTCATCGGACTATGTAACACTTTTCCAGTCATCCAATGTCCAGGAATGGTGCTCCCATGCCCAACTGCAGGGTAGAGATATCGATGACAGTCAAAGTGGACACACAAATAGGCTGCCTACTCCATATACCTATCTGCAGAGTATCCACTGGACGATGTACTCAGAAATGTTTCTCTATGTGTCCTGGTTGTAGTATGCCATTAATCAAGGGATTGTGAACTGTCTGTTGTCCTGGAGACCATGTGCCAACTGCTCTTCACCTGGACTATCACCAGTGGTGTTCTCACTGTTCTCGCAATTTGGGTGCATGTGTGTAACTCTTTGTACCATTCCTGCCACGTCACTACAGCAGTCCCTGAAAAGCTGATAACTGTGGTTGTGGCAACGTTGGCCTTGACTTGCTATTAGAACAAATCATTTAACCATTCAATCTCCATCAGGTAATTCCCTTTCTCCATTGCTAAGGATTTGTACTGACAAACTGACACATGCTACCCCTGTCAATACTACATATGCTTCACTGGTCAGTGACATCACTACTAGGTGTAGTGGGAAGCATCCACTCATGGGGAGAGGGGGTGGTCTTAATGTTTTGGCTCATGGGTGTGTGTATATATAGAGAATAATTCCAGGCATAGTAGCATTCGGTCACTACTGATTTTGTAATCAACTAATATGCATATAATCGATTATGAAAATGCTATAATTGATTACTGTAGACTACTATTATTTATAATTGATTGCTGTGATTTCATAATCAACTTATCTGCATATAAATTATTTTGATTACTGAAATAAATGTTTATTAATGATTCCAATGCCCATCACTAAATAATACATAAAAGGAAAAGAGTGAAGAAAGAGCTGAACCTTGGAGGAGAACACCAACATTAGCAGAGAAGTTAGATAGTCTTCTACTATCACTTGCAGTGAACAGTCAAAGATAAACCTGGATATACAATTGAAAAAAACAGTCGGCAATCCATAAGATGGGAGCTTACACAGAACATCTTTACGTCAAATGAAATAAAAAACCTTAAAAAGTCAGGAGAAACTTTGAGTTTCATCAAACTTTTCATTGAATTTGTCCAAAGATGGGTAACATAAGTTGATATATCATCAATAGATTGACAATGATGGAGTCCATACTGGTGATCATTGATCAGAGGGAAGGTTTCAAGATAGCCTAAGAGTTGGCATTTGATGGATTTCTCCATTACTTTGGTAAGTGCAATGGGCAATAAGTGGAAGGGATGGATATGTCATCTTGTTTAGGAATTAGCTGGATATGTGCAAATTTACAAGCAAAAGGAAAAACACCACAGGAATAACAAAATGGAAAAGGTGACACAGAACAGGAGCAAGCTCGGGAACATAGGTTTTGACAACACGTGGAGAAATGCCATCGGGTCCTGCAGTTTTCTCGACATCAAGATTTTTCAGAATTCTTCTAACATCCTTCCCTCAGAAGGCCACAGGAAGCACTGAGTGGAGTGCATTGGAGGTGGTTTAACAAGATCATCATTGTAAGAGTTGAAAGAAAAGCATGATGCTAATAAGTTGGCTTTAACATTAGCTGAGGATGCAAGAGAACTATCAAGTTATACCAGAGGTGAGAATATAGATGGACAGAAGTTGTGGCCAATAACTTTGACAAAGACCAGAACGCTTGATTACCACGCTGACAAGAAGCAAGTCTTTGAACTCTAAGTCAGTTCAAAATTGAGCTTTAATTGATTAAAATTGTTTTCAACTGTTGTGGGCTTAATTACAAGTAGGGTATGTAGCTGAGTTTTGGATGTAAGTCAATTATGTATCCCCTTGTATAAGGCAATGGTCAGGCCACACCTTGAGTACTGCTAATCAGAATGGTGAGGCAATCTGGAAGCCTCATTTTAGGAAGGATGTAGAGTTGCTAGAACGAGTACAGAGAAGGGCAACAAGACTGGTGAGGGGAACAAAGGGGTGCTCTTACCAAGAAAGGCTCAAGTTCTGCAGTGTCTGGAGACTAGGCACCTGCGAGGTGGTGATCTGATTGAAGTGTACAAGGCCTTGAATGGATTGAGCAGGCTCGATGCTGATGAGATTCTGAGATTTTTCTTCTTGCTCAGATTACAAACCTGAGGGGGCATAAACTGAAACTGAGGAAAGACAGCTGTCGAACAGATGTGCGGAAATTTGCCATTAGCCAGCAGATAGTTGATTGCTGGAACAAACTTCCATCTGTCATTGTGGAAGGTGATAGCTTAAATAAATTCAAGGAAGAAGTGCACAAACTTTTGGAGTGAATGAATAGGTGAAATGGGAAGTTTTTTTTTGGCTGATGCTGTATAAGCTTGCCTTCTGCATCAGCAGCATATCTGCATGCTAGAGCTAAATGTCTTGCTACATTCTTATCTTGAACAGTCATAAAACATTTATTGGAAATCCAAGGATGGAATGCAGAATAAAGGATTTTATCCTTACAGAAACAATTTCATTTTCATTACCTAAGCAAACCTTAGGATTGAAAGAAGCAGAAATTACTTAAATGCTCCCATTCTGCCTTCTTATAATGCCAAATCACATGAGACTGAGAATACCCACGAGAGAGAGAGAGAGAGAGAGAGAGATCTGGGGTACCTAGAGGATTACTAACATTAATTGCATACGTTGAAAAATTGTTGGTAAGGAAAATATTAAGAATATTGGGTGTATGGTTAAGATTGTTTAATATTCTGCTAGGTAAATGAACAAGTCGTGTGAGGTCATTAGTAAGGTCATGAGGTAAAAGCTTGCATATCCTGACAAGCTGGGTCTGTGTAACTAGAAAATTGAAGCCAGCTGAAGTAGTAAATATTAAAATCACCAAAGACACCACTTCACTCTTAGAAAAGTTAGATCAGAGAAAGTTGAGTTTCAAATAAAGGAAATTAAAAGTTCTAAATGATATACAGAATTTGAAGAACAACACAGACAAGAGATGAGCTGTGATGGCTCGCAGGCCTGTGAGCCAACCAAGGTATGCAAGTTCAAATATTTCCTGTTGTCGTCATGTAATTTGCTTAAAAGAAAATATTTATTTAGTTATGAATTTGACAGAATGTGGTAAAGAGGCTTTAAGCCAGAGGAGATTTCAGATTAGAAAGTCTCATACAGGACTGTGAGCATAACATAGTTATTTTCATGGTAAAGCGGTGGTGGGAATTATAATGAAGGAACAGACTGGAGTGTGAATGCTTTCCTATAAATGCAGGTGGTACCAATTAACTGTTATAAAACAGGTACCACCTGTTTTATAACAGTTAAATTCAGAAAATTAATAAAGCTATCATTTTCAAATTCAAAAATTAATACTGTTATCTTTTTAAACCTCAAGGGTATATTCGTGCTACATAAGCAGGTCCTGGTCCTCAATGCAAAACAATTACTACACATCTACTGCTGACTTAGAATAAGAAATATAGGAAATAATTTAATGTTTAGTTATTGGTTATGAATACATATTAACAGTGTTAGCACTGAAAATATGATGCAAGGAAACAAAGTTTATATAGCACTAGCAAAAAAAAAAAAAAAAAAAAATTTCAATATTCCTTCCAATAATTTGTCCAAACCTTTCTTAAATTTATTGAAAATATCCACCTCCACAATATCAGGTAGAAGTTTATTCCAACAATTCCAGAAACTGATTACTCTTTGGCCAAATGCAAATTTCTGAACATCTATCTGCAATCATCCTTTTCAAATTTAAATTATGCTCCCTTATGTACACACGGCCTCCGTAGCCGAGTGGGCAGGAGCGGGAGTGCAGTAGCACACGCTCTTTGAGTAGACCGGGGTTCAAGCCCCTGACTGCTGAATACGGTCGATCTGCCAACCCGCACTGGACCAGCGTGGCAGATTATGGTTCATTTCCCTCAGCATGAATTGTTGAGGAGGCTTCCACCGTGCAATTTTCGATAATGGCTGCACTGTACTTTTTTTACATGTTCCATCTCAGAAAGAATAAAGATGCAGTCAGTCAGTCATTTACATGGTGACAATCATATCACCATGCAAATGACAATATTCTACAGATTGCAATTTACAGAATCCCAGGTTTTCTTAGTAAGAATATCCATTTTTCATCCCCAACTCTTGCTCTTCTCTATACACTTTCCAACAGATTTAGTTCTTACTAAAATGAGATTTCCAAACCTGTATGAAGTATTCTTATGTGGCCTAACCTTTGCTTTATACAATGGGATTTTTTTTTTTTTTTTGGGCCTGCTGGCAAATCATTAATTAAAACAGCCTCATGGGCTGTTTTAATTATTTATTTGCATTTCTCAGAGAATTTCATGTCAGCCTGTACAATTACCCTTCACACTCCACTACCTTCAGTTTGGTACCACCCAGACGAAATGTTATATTCTCAGATTCATCATCATCATCATCATCAGCCATTTTCAATCCACTGCAGGATGAAGGCCTCTCCAGCAACTTTCCAGTTCCTTCTGTTTTGAGCACTGGCCATCCATTTACTACTCAAAAACTCATGAATTTCATCTATCCATCTCCGCCTTTGTCTTCCAGGTTTTCTTCTAGCTCCTCTTGGGTACCATTCTGTTATTTTCTTAGTCCATCTGTCATCATGTCTTCGAGCTATGTGTCCTGCCCAAGACCATTTTAGTTCTTTAGTTTTGATAAGAATGTCCTTTACTTGAGTTTGCTGCCTAATCCATGTGTTTCTCTTCTTATCTAACAGTCTGATTCCCAATATAATTCGTTCCATTCTTCGCTGTGTAGTTCTTAGCTTCTCTTCCATTCTTTTGGTGAGTGCCCAAGTTTCACTTCCATAAGTCATGGTGGGGAGTATACATTGATTCATTATTTTACGTTTCAGACAAACTGGGATATTGCTCTTCAGTATGTGACTATATTTCCTGAATGCTATCCATCCAAAATTTATTCTTCTCTTGACTTCCAGCCATTTATCATTATTACAGCTAATAACTTGTCCCAGATAAGTATATGACTCCACCTTTTCAATTACTGCTCCATCAATCATTATTTCCCTTTCTGTGGCATACTTGTTCATCATTACTTTTGTTTTAGCCATATTCATCTTTAGTCCAAAATCCTTACTAACTGTGCATAACTGATTAAGATTTTCCTCTAATTCTTTGGGATCGTGGCTTATGACCACAATGTCATCTGCAAATCGTAAATGGTTTAGGTACTCTCCGTTCACATTGACTCCTTTCTGCGACCAGTCTAATCTTCTGAAAGCTTCCTCAGGGCAGCAGTAAACAGCTTCGGAGATATTGTGTCTCCTTGTCAAACTCCTTTCTCGATATTAAATTTGCTACTGTCTTTGTCTAGTCTAATAAAGGATGTAGCACTCTCATATATTTTCTTCAAAATCATAATATATGGAGTATCTATGCCTTGTCTTTCCAGTGCCCCAAACATTGCCTTATGCTGTATGGAGTCAAATGCTTTTCATAATCCACAAATGCCAGGCATAATGGTGTTTTATATTCATTTGCTTTCTCCATTAGCTGTGATATTACGTGAAGGTGATCCATAGTTGAGAATCCCGTCCTAAAGCCAGCTTGCTCTTTCGGTTGATTCTCATCAAGTATTCTTTCTAATCTGTTAGTAATGACCCTTGTGAACAACTTGTAGATATGGGATAACAAGCTAATTGGTCTATAATTTCCAATTTCTGATTTATCTCCTTTCTTATGCAGCAAAACTATGATTGCATTATTCCACTGCTTAGGCATCACACCTTTTCTAATGCACTTTGTGAAGAGCCTTGCCAGTTTTTGTGTTATGTCTCTTCCTCCCAATTTTAACAACTCTACAGTAACTTCATCTTCCCCCGGGGCTTTCCGATTCTTCATTTTCTTCAATGCATGTTCTACCTCATCAGGAAGAATATCGGGTATGTCGTATGTGTTGCTACTTTGCAATCCATCTTCCCCACTGCTGGTATCATTCCCTCGCTCCTTGTATAGTTCTCTATAGTAGTCTTCTGCTATTTGAATTATGCCTTCTCTGCTGTTTATAAGTACACCATCGCTATTCTTCAGTTTCAGTATCATTTGTCTTTCTGTATTACTGCTCATGGCTGCTGATTTAAATCCTTTGTTTTCCCTTAATGCTTGTTCTACTTTTCTTGTGTTAAATCTTCTTATGTCCTCTCTGAGTCTCTTTCTAATGGCTTTGCATAACTCAGTATACTCAATTTTCTCCCTGTCAGTGTTTTTCTTGCTCTTCATTTGTCGTCTTCGGTTCATCATAACAAGTGTTTCTTGACTAATTTTTTCTTCTTTGGATTTCTGTTTCCCTATAGGTTTCTTGGGCTTTATCACTTTCAGAAAGTTGTAATATTCCTCATCAATATCTTGGTCCTGAGCAGTCTGCAGAAGCTCAAACTTGTTCTTAAGTTC